>NC_065451.1:147005739-147077143 GCF_917563875.1 Diabrotica virgifera virgifera | reverse complement strand
TACAGGGTGTCCCATTTAAAAAAAACGAAGTTATAAGCAACTTCCGGTATAACCGGAAGTAGAAAATTGATGAAAATATTTTCATTAAATAGATCACTCTTCAAAACCCCTTCATTCCAATTTTCATGATTCTGTTGCCTTTAGTTCTCGAGATATTTCTAATAGGCCCTTTATCTGCCTCACCCTATATACAGTGCTAGTCAAAAGTCCGTACCCCCCCTCGTATGTTTTGAACGGTTATACCTATAATAGTGAAATTTGGAGGAAGGAAATAAACGGACGTAAGCTTCTTAACTAGTCATGACAGGTGACGTAATAGTGACAGATGACTTTACAGCGCCACTGTGACAGATAATTTTAAATGGGACCTTATGGCAAGTGATACCTCGTTTGAAAGGTATTGAAAATACCTGTTCAGTCATACTAATTTTTTTTGAGTTTAAGCTAATTTTAATGAATAAATGAAATAAATATAAAATTGTAGTTTCGCATTTAATTAATAAAAATTCAAAGTTCCGCCTATGATTATTTATCAAAAAGGTTGACGTTGACGCAAAAACTACTAGAGAATTAAAAAACGTCAAATTTTTTTACAAAAAAACCATAGGCGGACATTTGAATTTTTATTAATTAAATGCGAAACTACAATATTATGTTTATTTAATTTATTCACCAAAATCAAAATCAACTTAAACCCAAAAAAATTAGTATGACTGAATCGGTATTTTGAATACCTTTCAAACAAGGTATCACTTGCCATAAGGTCCTATTTAAAATTATCGGTCACAGTGGCTCTGTAACGTCATCTATCACTATTATGTCACCTGTCATGACTAGTTAAGAAGTTTACGTTCGTTTATTTCCTCCCTCCAAATTTCACGTTTATAGGTATAACCGTTCAAAAGATAAGAGGGGGGGTACGGACTTTTGACTAGCACTGTATGTAGTAGTATTAGTATCCTAATATACTAAGGCGATGATGAGTAAAGTGAAAGTTTTCGAGATGTGGCTATACAGAAGAATCTTGAGAATATCTTACGCAGACAAAGTCACGAATATAGAAGTCTTGTGAAGATTTTCAAAAGAAACAAAACTGCAAAGCGCTAGCTTCTGCAGAATATCATGACGAATGAATTGGCAATCTCAAAGACTGGATTAATTGCTCGTCTAACCAGCTTTTTAAGGCAGTACTAACTAAACAAGCTTTCAGTATGCTCAATCCTGTTGGGAGGTCGGGAGAGTATACGACAAGGACAAAGATCCGAATATTCCAGTCAAATGTCATCTCTGTTCTCTGTTGCGGATGTGAAACCTGGAAAGTGACAAACACCCAGTGACACTGCAGGTCTTTGTTATCGTATGTTTACGAAGAATCATCAGAAACGAAGATCTACTACACCTGACCGAACAACAGAGTGTAGAAAATGAAATAAAGTCCAAAAAGAGGGGTTAGATCGGTCACACACTCCGAAAAATAGTTCCAGTATTGCAAAAGACTGCCCTAGATTAGAATCCTCAAAGAAAAAGAAAAAAGGTCGCTCAGCACAAACTTGGAGAAGATCCATCGTGGGCGAGATAAGAGGTCAAGTCAAGGAAAATCCTAAGTGCAAAATAGAACCCGATGGCGTGTTTTCACTGAAGCTCTATCATTTAGGAGTTCAAGTACCTCATAATAAAAACCTTTAAATTCGTTCAAAATGCTTTACTTTTTACTGGTAGACGAAAGGTCTAAAAATAGTGCAGTCATTGAATCATAAAATAGGTTTTTACCTCCGAAATTTTTTACTATGAACTGATTTACATGAGATTTGGAATTAGGCTTATCTTACCCTTAACTTCAAAAGTGATATTGACCCGAACTCCGTTTTTTATTTTTAAGGGGTGAAAACAACCCCTTAATGGAAAAATTTACATTGAGCCATTTTATCGCAAGAAAACGTGTTTAATAATAAATAGTGACATTGTGAAATGTTTTCTAACACAATAACCTCATGTTAAACTCATTTTCATCCCCTTGAAAACTGTACAACCCTTGCAAACAACCCCTAAATCGAAAAAATTTACAAAAAATTTATTTAGTATGACATAAAAAGATTTAAATATAGAGTAAATGATATTTTACATTCTCTATCCTAATTATCATATTATTAACCCCCTTTCAACCCTTAAAAACAAGCCCTAATTAGAAAAAATTTACAAAAAATTAATTTGGTTTGTCAAGAAGACTTAAATAATATGAGTAAATAATATTGTAGCGTGATTAGTGTAATTACTTCTAATTACAATAAAACTAGCGGTTCGTAATTTATATACGACTTTATTTTTTATTTATACAAGTTTACTTTACAAACTTTAGCTTAAGACTAACTCTATTTACAAATATGTCCTATTTATATATGCGATACAGATATTCCAGAAATATCTATATATCTCCAGCTATGTCCATGTGACCGCTTGCACGTCATCGTCGCTGCATCGGCGTATCTCGAAACATCGATAGTGTTCTGTCTGTCCGGAGACGGGAGCTGGTATACGAGGGTAGGTCAATAATTATTTTGTTACACTGCTCCCCTCTTAAGATCTGAGCGTCCCGATCAGCAACTCTAGATGGCCCAGGATGGCGGAATCTACAGGATTCTCCAGCTCTGCATACACCCCTAGAAAAGAAGTAACAGTCTACTGTCTTTGAAGGGTATGACATCTTCGGGTTCATGCAACACACAGTAATCCGTACGCCAGTTTCTCTGAAGATCACTTCCAGCATGCTTCTCACAATCTTCCAATCCAGATTTTCTACTGCATGGCCAATTTTTGGTAAAGCCAAATCTTTGATGTCATAATTACAGACCATTTTCTTCAAATTAGTTAGAGCACGCCATATGTTCTCGTAGCTTGGCGTGTCCGTATAAGACTTCCTGGTCACTATATACAGCAAAGATCGAGGACCATCTTCCAATCGCAATACTCTTCCAATTTTAGGTTGTTGATTCCTTAACTCGTCCAGGCGGCCGAACTTTCTATTGAATACGGACGAGATTCCTTTAGTCATCTCGAGGTCTTGTGCAACACAGTGGGCTAGAGAGACGTTTTCTGGAACACCAAACAGATCTTGCTGAACTTCTGTGGTCACGCCGAATCTAGCACTCTTTCTTTCTGCGTAATTTGACATAAATTGATTAAAACTTGGCTGTGCGACATCTTTCATCTCCTGTTGGAGGACTCGTGCTTCTTCTGTTTCATTTGAGCCAGCATATGGTGCAAGACGATTTATGTGAATAACTTTTGGTTTACCGTTTGGCAACTTCTTAATTCTATATATTACGTCATTTATTTTCTTCTTAACTTCATACGGACCTTCCCATTGTCTTTGCAGTTTAGGACACAAGCCTCGACGACGTTGCGGATTATAAAGCCAGACAAGATCACCTACTTCGAAGCTTTCATTCTTGCATCGAGAATCATATTGATCTTTCATTCTGTCACTGGCTATCTGGATGTGTTGTCGGGCAAGTTCATGAATGTTGTTCATTCGTAATTTCAGGCGGTCAACGTAGTCTTCGCCTGCAACATGTTCCTCGGAAGGTCCGCAGCCAAACTCTAGGTCGCAGGGCAACCGAACTTCACGACCCAACATCAGGCAGGTTGGTCTTTGACCTGTAGTTTCATTTACGGCCGAGCGGTAGGCCATCAGGAATAAATGAATGTGTTGGTCCCAATCTCGCTGATGTTCAGATACAACTTTGGACAAGTGTTTACCCATCGTTCGGTTCATCCTCTCGACCATCCCATCTGATTGAGGATGCAGGGGTGTTGTTCTGGTCTTATTGGCACCAATCAATTTACAAACGTTTTGGAAAAGAGCTGACTCAAAGTTTCGCCCTTGGTCGGAGTGGATCTCCAAGGGAACACCAAATCGGCTAAAGAATTCTTTAACAAGTACCTCTGCAACGGTAGCAGCTTCTTGATTTGGTAATGCATAGGCCTCAGTCCATTTTGTAAAATAATCCATGGCTACCAGGATGTATTTATTTCCAGCATCGGTTTCTGGAAATGGACCTGCAATGTCGATAGCTACTCTTTCCATAGGACTTCCAACATTGTACTGTCTCATGGGTGCTCTCTTTTTACCAACTGGACCATTACCGGATGCACACGGTTCACATTTTCGGCACCATCTCCTTACATCATCTTTACAGTTCACCCAATAGAACCGTTCTCGAACCTTTTGCAGAGTCTTCGTAATACCAAAGTGTCCACCTGATGTACCGTCATGCAACTGACGCAATACTTCTGACACTTTACTTTTAGGTACAATTAACTGAAGCTTAGATTCTGTACCATCATCGTTCTCAAAGGTTCTGTACAGAAGATCATCTTTTAGTACCAGGCAATTCCATTGGCTCCAGTAGGCCTTGACTTCTGGACTACATGCACTAATGTTCTGCCAACTAGGTCTCTCACCTTGCCGCATCCAATCCAATACTCTTTTTATACATGGATCATCTTCTTGGGCGTCTTGTAACTGTTGGGGCTGCCATTGCTCATTAATTACGGTGGTTCGTCTCACGGGGCAAAATCGTTCCTCTAATTTGGCACAGTGATTACAATTCGCACTGCATGGTCGTCTCGAAAGGGCATCAGCATTTGAGTGAACTCTTCCGGCCCTGTGTTCTATCTCGTAATCATATTCTTGTAATCGTTCTAACCATCTTGCCATCTGGCCCTCTGGATTACGGAATTGTATGAGCCATTTTAGAGCAGCGTGATCGGTGCGAAGAAGGAACTTTCTGCCATACAAGTATTTATGGAAATGTTCGCAAGCCTTCACTACACCCAGCAGTTCTCTTCTGGTAACGCAATAGTTTCTTTCCGGTTTCGACAGGACTTTGCTGAAATAAGCGATGACTTTTTCCTGTCCGTCCTGGATTTGGGAGAGAACAGCTCCTATAGCACTGTTGCTAGCATCGGTATCCAAAACAAATTTTCCTGCCTGTCCCGGGTAGCTTAATATCGGTGCACTGATCAGAGCCATTTGTAGTTGTTCGAAAGCTTTTTGGCACTCTTCACTCCATGTATATTCTTTGCCCTCCTCCGTCAACTTTGTTAGGGGCTTGGAGATATTGGCAAATCCTTTGACAAATCGTCGGTAATATGTACATAGGCCAAGGAAACTTCTAATTTCATGTTTATCTTTTGGTACTGGCCAATCTTTAATTGCTTCAATCTTTTCGGGATCAGCTGTTACACCATTACTCGATACAATATGTCCCAAATACTTAACTTCTCGTCGAAACATGTGACATTTCTTCGGACTTAACTTCAAGTTCGCTGCCCTCAATCGTTGAAAGACTTCTATTAGATTCTTGGCATGTTCATCAAAGGACCTTCCAACCACAATTACATCATCCAAGTAAACCAGGCATGTTTTCCATGTTAGACCTCTTAAAACTGCCTCCATTAATCTTTCAAATGTGGCAGGGGCATTACATAAACCAAACGGCATAGCCGTAAACTGCCAAAGCCCTGATCCTATCGAAAATGCGGTTTTCTCCCGATCGGCTGGCTCCATGTCTACTTGCCAATATCCACTTTTTAAATCGAGTGTGGAAAACCAACGAGAACCGGAGAGAGTATCCAATGTATCGTCTATTCTGGGCAAAGGATAACTATCTTTTTTTGTTACCGCATTGAGCTGGCGGTAGTCGATACAAAAACGCGTTGAACCATCTTTCTTCTTTACCAGAACTACTGGTGATGTCCATGGACTGTTCGATGGTTCAATTACCCCTTGTCTGTCCATATCCTTGATAATCTCTTCGGCTTCATCTCTTTTCGCAAATGGAAGTCGTCTAGGCCGTTGTCTGATTGGCTGAGCGTCTCCGGTATTTATTTTATGCGTTACTATGCTTGTTTTGCCCTTATCCTTCTTATCAATAGCAAAAACATCTTGATACTATATCAGCATAGACCTTACTTTTTCCGTTCGTTCATAGTCAAGGTCTTGGCATCTTTCAATGATCATCTCGACAAGGTCTTTTGGATACTTTGACTTTGATGATTTCTCATTGGTATTCATAGAGCAAATTGAAGCCACGGGAACACACTGTCCGATCAAAGCTCCTCTACTTAACTTAATAGCAGTTTCCCTTAAATTCATAACTCTTACAGGGATGACATCTCGAACTTTTACCAAAGTTTTCGCCGTTAGGAACTCGACATTTTCTACATCTTCGACCATCCTTAAACTTCCCTCTCGGCAGTGTCCATCAAGCATGGTCATCAGAATTTTCTCACTATTACCGGGTATGGTTACGTCGCATGTAGTTAGTAAGCGGATGACATCTTCTTTGTCGTCGTGAAAGGGCAACTCTTCACCGTTGATCCTGAGAACTCCATTTTGAACATCCAATATTGCCCCCACTTTTCGTAGTACGTCCATCCCCAATATGAACTCGTCGGAGATCTCGGCAATTAATACTTGATGTTCAACTGTGGTCTGGCCAATGGATACTGACATATTAGCCTCGCCATATGTATTAATTAGCTCACCAGTCGCTGTTCTAAGCTTTACTGTTGCAGGTGATAATTTATTATGGTCTCGTACTACATCTGGACGTGCGATAGTTCTCGTTGCACCTGTATCCACCAAAAATGATCTACATCTATTACTGATACGACCTTCGATGTATAAGTTGTGGATTCCACCGGAGGACGTAAGGTTGACAGTTACTATGGGGGCTCTAGTTCTCGAGGTCGGCAGTTGCCCCTTGGTGTCGACCCGCTCTAGTTTTCCGACGGCTGTACGATCTTCTTACAATTACGACGAATGTGGCCTACGTCTCCACAATTCCAACATCTAGGCTCGCGTCTCTTTGGCATCTGATTACTTAATACTCTCCGTATCATTTCCTCCAGACGTTCATCGTTGTGTTCGTCACTTTCTTCAATGGTTCTTACTCTATGGCCTCGTGAAGTTTGACTAGCCGTTTCGTGTTCCAATGCAATAGCAAGTGCTTCATCTAAAACTTTCGGTCTTGCTAGTCGTAAAGCTTTCTGTAGTTCATTATCTTTCAGCCCATTGACGAAGGTATCTACTGCAATTTCTTCTAAAACGCTGTCTGGCACCTCTGGATAAGCCAACCGCACCACACGAGCCACATCTGCTTCAAATTCTTGCAGATTCTCACTTGCTCGTTGACTTCTACTTCGCAGTTGTGCTTTGTATACTTGTTGTAGATGGGCATCTCCATAGCGTTTTTCTAGACGAGTGAACAAGGTCTGGTAACATTTTTCTTGACCCTTAGGAATTGATCTTAATATATCTGCAGCATCACCTCGCAAAGCAGCAGTCAAGGAAACAGCCTTTTCTTGTTCGGTCCAATGGTTGGCGGTCGCAATAGCTTCGAATTGTCTAAGGTATATGGACCAAGAGGACTTCCCATCGAATGGTGGTAATTTAAATCTCATATGATGCGATGTTTCGTCTCTCGGTGTCTCATCCTTCACTACAAGATCTAAAGCTACTGCATTAACTGATGGTTGTACTTTTGTATCAGTTATCATGCTCTCTAGTTGTTTGATCTTCTCTTCTAGCATTTCTTTATTGTCGTCTACACTTTTCTGTATCTTATCGAATGTTCTGGAAACTTCTTCAAATTTCTCGTCGGTCTGTCTACAAACGTCTTTTATTACTTGAGAAACACTTTCAAATTTCTCATCGATCTTTTGAGAAACACTTTCAAATTTCTCGTTGTTCTGTCTAGAAGTTTCATCGATCTTTTGAGAAGTCTCGTCGATCGTTTCAGAAACAGTTTTTAATTTCGATAAGATTACTTGTTCTGCTGACTGGAAGTGGAACGTCTCTGGGTCATCTCCGTTCTTCGTGAGGACATCCTTGAGTCGTGCTTGTAGGACTATCTTGCACCCACTGCTGTCTAATTCGTACTCTTCTAATTGTTCACGGAGCTGTTTTATGGTCAGTTCTTGTAGCAACATCTTTGGTCGGCACACACGTACTTTTCAAAATGTCTAAGTCTTTCCGAATACCGAACAATCAACGCACTTCAATTATTAACGACGAATAAAGTTCAAAAGTCTTTTAAAAGTCTTTCCGAATACCGAACAATTAACGCACTCCGATTATTCTCGACGAATAAAGTTCAAAAGTCTTTTTTTTTACTTTTCATTTATTTACACTCCACACCGTTAACACCACTGTAGCGTGATTAGTGTAATTACTTATAATTACAATAAAACTAGCGGTTCGTAATTTATATACGACTTTATTTTTTATTTATACAAGTTTACTTTACAAACTTTAGCTTAAGACTAACTCTATTTACAAATATGTCCTATTTATATATGCGATACAGATATTCCAGAAATATCTATATATCTCCAGCTATGTCCATGTGACCGCTTGCACGTCATCGTCGCTGCATCGGCGTATCTCGAAACATCGATAGTGTTCTGTCTGTCCGGAGACGGGAGCTGGTATACGAGGGTAGGTCAATAATTATTTTGTTACAATATTTTACGTTCTCTATCTTAACTATATAATTGTTAACCCCTTTCAACCCTTAAAATCAACCCCTCGATTAAAAATTGTATAAAAAATTTCATTTGATGAAGTAAAAAGGATTTAAATATCGTTCCACGTTCTCGAAAAAGCTATGCTGGAAAATCATATGCTCAAGTTCTTTAACCCTTAAAACTACCCCTAAATTAAAACATTGAATATGTATGATTATACATTTAAAAATATTTAGTTTACTAAGTAGAAAAAAATACGATTAGTTTTTGGGCCATAACTACTTCAATTTTGAAGCTATCACAACTTGTAAACAACCATTTTGAAGGTAATTAAAAGATCTCCCAATTTTTTTATTATAATATGTATGTAGTGAAAAACCTTTTATTTTGAAACGGTGAAGGGTCAAAGGGCTCGAGAGAGACTGTGCGCGCTCTTTAATCAAGCATATCTTCGTCAATTTTTATGTGATAGGAAAAACAAACAAACCAAAATTTTTCTCAAAAAAGCCTATTTCTTATTATTACACTTATTTACGTATTGTTTTTGAGATATTATGAAAAGTGGGTGGTTTTTTAAAGTTCAAAATTTTTTTTTTCTTAAAAGCGTGATTTTTTCAAAAAATATGTGTTCCACGTATTGTATTCCAAAGTATCAAAGTACCAAAAAATATGTATTCCAAAGCAGCGAAACTGCTAGAATCCATCAAACTCTTTATATTAAAGTTGTTTCTAGACGAAATACGATTAATTTTAATTTTGGTGGATATGCACTTATGAAATCCATTGATTAAAAAAAAACCATTAGATGTTCCTCGTTTTTTCATTACAGCTCACTCATTTTACGTACAAAAGACTTTTAACAGTGCTCATTTTAAAGCTAATTTTAAGTACTATAAAATTCTTTCTCATTAGCATGGCACTGAATACATCAATTTTTCACACAAAATAAAAAACGGCTTTGATCTTCAATATCTTGCTTAATATTGCACTTAGAGCTCTCTTTAAAAAACCAATTTGTTCATTTTTTACCTGCTACAATTTTGTTCATTATATTATCGTTATAATGCATATTTTTGGATATATTTGCAAAAAAATTGTTGAAAATCGTGAGAAAATTCAAAGTTTTCAATTGACAATAACTTGAAAAGTATTGGGTTTTTGAAAAAACTTTATACGACATTTTTTGCTTATAATTAGGCCTTCTATCGATATCTGAGGTTATCTTGAAAAAAAAAATTCCACCACTGAAAAGGGGTGGCAACCACCCCCAGGGTGAAAACTGAGTTCGGGTCAATATCACTTTTGAAGTTAAGGGTAGGATAAGCCTAATTCCAAAATTTCATGTAAATCGGTTCATAGTAAAAAATTTCTGAGCTAAAAAGCTTCAATGACTGTACTGCCGTGTTAACTCAAAAGGGCGTATCTGCTTTAAACTAGTTTGCGAGAAAAATCAGTTTTACTGGTTTTGATTAGGCAATCGTGATTTTTTAAAAAGTTGTGACTTGCACCATATAGAAGTTAAGAAATAGGTTTATACTATCATGTGACAAATTTTGGTAGAGTATCAACTTGGGAAAATATCACTTTTGACAGATACGCCTTTTTCACTTAACATGAGGTATATAATTAAGAACGTAACTACATGATTTTTTGAAAATATTTATTGCATTAAATAAATGAACGTTACAATATTAATGTATTAATTTCATAAGTTATTCTTAATAATTAGGAAAAGTTAAAAAAGTAAACAACAATACAGACTAACTAAAATATCATACTCAGTCAAACAAATATAAATAATTAATACTAAATTTTCTACTTCGAACTAGTTATTATATTATATTAATCATCAATATTGTGTCCACATTTTCGCTGACAAAAATATTTTTCCAAAATGTAATGCGACTTGGGGGCATTATTTGATCAATTTTAGTGATTATATTCTGTTTTCTTTCCATGGTAATACCTCGTGGTTGAGAGATAGAGAGTGGTTTTGCAATGCCATTTTTTTTATATTAGCCTTTAAAAAATTGGCACTTATGATTTCTCCTTCAAAACTAGTTTTATAACCTAATGTATGGAAACCTCTCATGAACTGAACTTCCACCATTTGTTAAAGGTACGGACGAGGGACCAACCTTGTTATTTTATATTGAGATGATTCGTATTTCCAGTTGTAAAGATCCTTAAAAGCCATATCGATAACTTCGACATTACGTGTTGACGTTTTAACCGCATTTACAAAATCAAAGAAGCCATAAACTTTACCTTGTCGATTTAGTGATTGCTCGACTCTATGGTGAAATGAGTCAGCTGCCATAAATGTATGACCTGACTCAAAATATCTTACGAGTTATTTTCCTAATGTTCAATTCTAATGAGTTTACAGCATACACAAAAAATGTGTACAAGCACCAATTTTTGTTCTGACCGGAACAATTATCCAGCCAAATAACAACTTCTTCGGAATCCCTAATTTTGTTTAAAAATGCATAAAATGTGCTAACAATATCAGCATTTTTTCGTCCAGAAATAGCTTCATGCCATAGAACAGCTGTAGAAGTTTTAGAAGTACCAACTGGAACAAAGCTCTCATTAAAGGCTATCAGTCTAGGAGTAAATATAATTTCTTTGAAAGTATCGCATCTTGGGAGCATAATTACCTACAAAAAGATTGTGTAAGGTCAAATATAACAGATATTATTCAAAATAAAATTCATACCTTCTGCAGATCAGCTGTATAAACTCTAGAATCGCCCAACAATCTGAAATCAGCGTTGTACATCTCTCGGGCCTTTATAAATTTTTCTTGATGATTTTGTGATATGTTTCGCATTCAGGACAAACTAGACCGTCATCTAACACGTGTGAGCTTTCTTTTTTATGAATTTCGTATTTTTCACAAGTAAAGCACTCTTCGTTTCCAAGCTTTGCAAATGAAATATTAAGCTCACTAACGAATTGACGATATAAATAATACGAACATTGAATACTGTACTTTGCTTTAAATGATTCATACATTAGTTTTACAGTTAATAACTTTATAAAGTAAATTGACAGTTTACTACTTTTCGCGCCAACATATTAATATCTTGAAATGTTAAGTGAATAGGCCGTATCTGCCGAAAACTTTTTAGTTACGGCTTTTTGTGTTAACATTTACAGTTGCGGCTTTTAAAGCTAACATTTTAGTAAAAAATTCAGATACGGCTATTAATTTAAGCAGTATATATCCGGTTTTATTGCAGATATGGCTATGAAACTCAGGTAGACTTGTAGAAAAGATTACTAAATAACGCGTGGGATATGAAACTCGTTTTTAATAAAAATTGCAGTTACGCCCTTTTGAGTTAACACGGCAGTGTACTAAAATGGTGCATTTTGGTCTTAAATTTTTTAGGTTCTGGTTATTACCTAACACAGAATTCTTCTTTGGAATTTTACTATAGATAGATAGATAATAATATGCGGAAAGCAATAAACAAATTCGAACATACGAGTAAGAAACAACGATATGTTATCAATGTTTAAGAAAAATCAATGTATCCCCTGCTAGCAACTGGATAAAAGCAATTGATAAAGGCTTAAAAATAATTTTATGAACACAAACATATCAGCTGATATTGTAAATAAATTTTGAAATTTTGTTATTGGTGGATAATCAATTTCAAAAATAGCACATCATCGGTGTAATTTTCTGACGTAACTACGGACACTTTTAAGTTAAGACTTTACTGCAATAGTTCAATAGGTCACTGGAAGATATTTCTCCTCGGGCCTCATTAGATTTAGAAAATATTTATAGGATTACACCGAATTAGACGTTATCGTTAGAGGTTTCGTAATGAATTCTTTACTATCTTTTTTCTTTTATTTAATCACGGCGCTGCTATTTTTCATTTAAAATTAATTTGGTAATTGCAGTACAATCATTTGTACTAAGGTCACATTAAAGTAAAAATGTCATTTAATTGACCTAGTAAAGGATTTTACGTACTTTACGATTTTACGACCACAAGAAAAAGCTTATGAATACGACATAGGACTATACTATATATTTGTATATGTATATGTATAATATAGACTTAAAACAAGCTTTTGATAGTGTGGAAAAAGACAAAATGCTGAAAGACCTTCGTCATCTATGTGTTTAATGTCAAACATTCAATTTTCATGTTCGATATTAAACAATCCTTTTATCACTCCGTATATCACCCCCTAACGAAATTTGTTATTATATTTACACATGTGCGGGCTACTAATTTAGTTAACTAATTGCAAATCATAAATAATATTTTTGGGCAATTGCATATTAATTTGATGACTAAATAAAAACCTTTGTTTGTTAGTCGCGTGGGTTATGACCCAATTCAAATTGCCGCTAAGAGAAAGTATACATAAGATTCATTCCTTCGAGTCATTTCAATCAGTTAAGATGTGCCTTTAAATGCATTCCTTCGATTCACTTCAAACAATCAACATATAGCATCATCCTTCATCTTTTCAAGGTTCTTTTTTCAATGATTATCAGTTTAACAGTCAAACCAGTCGTGCAGTAAGGCTCCGCCAATCAGTAGAATTTTAAGGCCTCCCGGGTATAGGGGGCCGTCCATTAATCAAGTGATGTTTTTTTTGGCATTTTTAACCCCCCCCCCCATTGGTGATACATGGTGAGGTTTAAGATTTATCAAAAATTGATTATCATCAATTTTTTTTATCAAAAAATTAAAAACTACAATAATAACGTTTAGAGGTAGACAGAAAGGTTGCAGGTCGTTTTTGACTGACAAAAATAATGAAAAAAATGCGAAAAACATTTTTGTACTATATTAGTATTAAATACAATGTATTATACATAAACATTATTTAATGTACGGTATCTTCGGATCACTAATGAACAAGACTTTCTTCAACACCAATAACTGGATAAGCATCTAGCAAGTCAGTTGTTGGTACAGTGCTTTGTTGAAGATCAACATCAGTTTCATCAAGCCATTCGGCGTCATTATTTTCGCGCACTACGCAGATAATCTCTCTCGATCTACCGTTCGATCGTCGCGTGAGGATGCAGGAAGGACGAACATTGTGCATCTCTAGAGTGTTATTGCTCAGATTCAGTTGCTTGTGACAAGTATTCACATGCGCTTTAGCTTTTTTCTTTGTACAGAAGTCCAGTGCACACCGCTGACATGTCCTTTCAAAAGTATCTGATGATCCTTCTGCACTATTCTGCAGGCTAGGGCAATACAGGTCATAAATCAATTTGCCGAAGCATTCATACGTTGGAGTAATTTCGAGAGAACGTCGCAGAAGAAATGGAGCATGATGGATCTTGTCATCATGCTCTTGAGGTTCTGGAATATATAGGCCACCGAACGGCTGCAAAATCGGGTAAGGAGGTATAACGAATCGTTCCGAAAGAATAAATCGTATAGAACTCCGCATATTATATATTATATACCTAAATATCATATTATATACCTAAAGCAAATATTGACTTTCTCACACATGCTCGCTATACCACTGCTGGGAAGATAGATCTGGAATAAAACTTTCGACAATGTTATCTGGCTTGACATACTCTGCTACGACGCCACGGCCGTCAATAACCGTATTACTCCATACTTCTGAGAGAACTTCACCAGCCTTCTGAAAGTTCTTTTTTTCAAGGTCATGATCTTTTGTTCTCCCTTGTTTATCCAAATGGGTTCCATAAGAATCGTGCGGAAGTGTAAATAAAGCAGGCCACGCACTGAATCGGCATAGAGCGATCCGCTCGGCTAAGAGCAATCGGCAGTCGAACGTTCTTAGGCGGTGCGCGGTGGCTCATTTATTTCCATGTATAGCAAAATCTGCCGATTGCTCTTAGCCGAGCCGATCGCTCTATGCCGATTCAGTGCGCGGCCTGCTTAAGTCCACATAATTCCGGGCTGAAAGGCGCCATTCTTCTCTCAACGCGATTGAACGCGCTTATACCAAGTGCATTTGTAAAGATAAATATTGCTCTAGATCAGGGGTGGGCAAATACTTTTAAGCGCGGGCAAAAATGGAATTTTCAAAATGTCTCCCGGGCCAGAGACCTATACCGTACCCAGTATGTACGCTGCGCACACGCTAGTTTTTGGTGGATGTTTTTCTCTGCCCAAGAAATTTTTTTGACAACAATATTATACGTATCATTTTAAAGAATTTGGACAAAGACATTTGACTGTTAATAATAGATAATACTAATAATAAATTGTCATAGTTGGGTGTGGGTGTACATGCGAACCACTTGTTCCCAGTAAAATTACGAAATTTTTAACGTGGTCATAGCAAGTATCCAGATAAAAAATGAAATTCAGAAATTCAAGAGCAGCCTTTATGAAGATAAGGAAATTTCTGAGTAACCAAAGATTCAATCTGCAAATCTGATATCGAATGGTAAAACGTTATGTCAAGTCAACCATCACTGACGAAATTCAAAGGAGACAACTGATCTGGTATGGTCATGCAGAAAGAATGGACGACGACAGACTGCCAAAACAAATTTTAAAATTGACGCCAAGGGAAGGAAAGGAGGGCCGAAACAATCCTAGCTCTGTGGCATTCAGAAGGTAATGTCAAAAAGAAACCTTCACCCTGGCGAATGCACCGACGGACGAACGAAGCTGTAAACTGGGAACCGGAAGGTAGAGAACCCTAAAAAACACCGGGATAATAATAAAAATGGTATGTTCACTCTATTCTCGTTTATTGGATTGTTAATGCTGACTTAATGAGAAAGCTGGAAGCTTTTGAGATGTGGCTTTTTAGGAAAATTTTGAAAATACCATGGACCGATCATATTACGAACGAAATGGTGAGAAATCATTAAAAGGAGAAAGACAGCAAGGAGAAAGGTCACATACTTGGAAATGATAAGTACGTTGTAGTAAGTTGTTGCAGCAGCTGATTATGAAGGGCAAAATCGAAAGAAAAGGGTCCTGGTAGACGACAAATACCCTGGCCGAAAAATATTCGCGCCTGGACCGGGTTAAACATAGATGCTGTTAAGAAAAGCAGAAGATAGAGATTCATTTCATTGAACACTACGAACACTAATACTGTTTATTTCAACAAAATCGCATAAAAGAGATGAAGGGCGCAAAATTTCGGACAAATGCTTTTAAATGCATTCCTTTTTTTCAAATCCTGAGAAAACTAAAAAACTTTTTAAAAAATTTAAATGCAGAATGAAAGATTACATTATTACGGAGGGCCGAAAATCCCTTGGAATAAACAAACAGTTTGTTTTGAATGAGATATTTGAAATTAACCAACACATACAATTTCCTCTTTTTTTTCACCCCTGTGACTTATTAAAATAAACATAGAAGTTTTCAGGGACTTTCGGCCCTAGGCAATAATGTAATATTTCATTCAGCGTTTAAATTTTTCAAAAATACTTATTAGTTTTTTCGGATTCGAAAAAAATGAATGCATTCAAAAAGCATTGCGCCTATCCTTTTAAAAAAATTGCTTGCGGGATTTTTCAACGGACCGGATAAAGTAAGCAAAAGGGCCGGATCCGGCCCGCCGGCCGGCTTTTGCCCACCCCTGCTCTAGATCATGCTTGACAAAGTTGTGTAGGGCATGGGCAATACTTTTGAAGTATTGATATATGAGCTAAAATATTGAGTTTGTCAATAGAATAGTATAATATTTTGATCACCCTGTACAAAATTGTGTAACAATAAACATATTATGTTTGAATATATCAAATACTCTATTGTTAAGATCCAAGAAGAAATGTGCCTCCGATTCTTACATAGATTCGTAGATATTCAGTGCCAAAACAACAGAATAACTCCCACCCTTTTACCAATTTATCAGATAGTAGGTATAATACATATGTTAAAACTAAAAGCCCATGCCCATATCGAAGACAGCAGAGTCCTGACCAGTATTCCTAAGTGGAAACATCTGGTGGTACATTCAAAACAAAAGAATTCGTAAGAGTCCTTTCTTATCTAGGCACTTAAAATAATTACAATGTAAAGTATCACGTGTCGCTACAGAAATTTGGGTGGAACCAAAGAAAGTTAATGTGTTGTTGGTTTATATAATATTAAAATGAGAAATGATTTTTTTTATCAGTCACACCAATGCCACTTTCGATTTTTGTGTGCATTTGACGAAAAAATAAATACATGTAACGCCACTTTTCAGTTGAGTTTCGGGCATTTTTCTTAAAAAATAAATACACGTGATATTATTACTAGACCCCCTCCCTCCTTGTGATGTTTCGTGATTTTTTATGGAACCTTCCCCCCCCCTTTCGAGCCTCACATGATTAATGGACAGCCCCTAGTGTGTAGTTAGAGAAATAAAGTTTCATCTTTAATTTGGTGTTTCACTATCGGCGATCGAAGGTACAGCTGAGCCGAACTTATACATGGTCCTTCGAGCCGGATAATAGTCAAGAAATAAACAACACAGTTCTGTTAATGTAAATAATATTCAGATACCATATGCCGATACCGCAAAGTATTTGGGTATTACATTAGACGCTAGGCTACGCTGCAGGGTCCATGTTAAACAGAAAAGAAAACAGTTCAACATCACGTATAAAAAATGGCTATTGGGAAGACAATCCACCCCGTCAATCTATGACAAAATACTGTTGTACAAACAGATTCTAAAACCTATATAGACATTATGTCATCCAGCTGTGGGGTTGTGGTAGTAAGAGTAATTTCATCATACAGTGATTCCAAAACAAAGTGCAATGAAGAATTGTTAACGCTATAGGAACTGTTATCTCCATAGGGACCTAGAAATGGATACTGTTAACAAGGCCATCAAACAATTTGTCAAGAGTCACGAACAACGGCATCTTCAACACGTCAATGTTGAGTGTTGAGGCCATCCAGCCCCCCGACAACACAGATCTGGCTAAAAGAGTCAAGAGGAAGAAACCCTTCGAGTTAGTTAAGTGAAAAGCAAGTATAGTGCAAATAATGGTATAGGTTAATATTTGTGCAATAAATTAACAGAACCTAAGGGATATTACTAGACACGCAGAATATCGTGGCTGTGCAACCTGGGAGAATGGTACGGATGTACATCAAATAAACTTTTCAGAGCAGCCGTCTCTAAAGACCGAATAGCTAGGATGCTTGCCGACCTTCGTCGCGGAGATGGCACTTGAAGAAGAAGAAGGGATACTAGTGAATTTGCCCTTAGTCTCAAGTTTTTAGTAATAATTTGGGCCAGAAGAAAGTTACTCATTGATCGTATTGTTTGATCATCAGATTGTAATGCTCTTAAGCATCTTATTGGTGTTTATAAAAACAAAATATGTAAGATAAGAGACTTTTCAGTGTGGGAGAAGTCTCAAAGTAAACAAATGATTTATGGCTGTTTTTTCTACTTATAAAATTAAGAACTCACATAAATAAGTTTAGTATGTAAAGTTAGATTTTTAACATTCTGTCTTTCGAATTATAAAAAAATACATCTTCACACCTTTCAAAACCCAACTCTTATTTGTCTTCAATTACTATGAAAAATGAAAAAGATGTTTGTGAATAAAATCGAATGATGAGGCACAATGATAATTTTTTTATAAAACTTGAATTTCTTACCTTGATCATCAACTCCAAATTCGATCTTCATGTCTATAAGTGCACAATTTCTTGTTGCCCAAACTTTTTCGAGGATTTCGAAAACTATGATTGATGTTTTAGTCATTAAATCTACTTCGTGTTTTCCTTAAAGTTAAAATAAAGATAAAATAATTACACTTTTATAAAAAAAAAGGAATTTTTATAATAGAGTCCATTTCATGAGCATTTTTCAGTGCGTCACAGTTTTTCGATTTCTTTCTAACGCATTAAATTGTATGTGACAGAAAAAAGGCACGTCTGTGATTACAGACATTTATAACATTTATTCTAGTTACTCTAGTTGTCGATAGATGGCGCTATAATCGAAAAAAAAATTATTTACGAATTATATAATATATCTACAAATATAATCTGTACAATTTATAAGACTATACAAATAAAAGAAAATACCATTTTATAAATGCAATAAACACAATGGATTTGTTTTTATGCCAAATTACAAATAAAATGTGACAACTGTCAGATTTAACTAAAATGTCATGTTAGAATAAATGTCATAAATGTGTATTATCACGGACTTACCTTTTTTTTTATCATTTGTGACGCATTGAAAAATGCTCATGAAAAGGACTCTTCCACGTTTTTATTATTTATAAGACACAATATAAAAAAAATTATAAAACAATTGTTTTTCAAATCAAAATCTAAATTTTAAAAACAAAAAGAATTTCCGATGCAGGAAGTCGAATCCGAGCCTCCTGGGTGAAAGCCAGGTATCCTAGCCACTAGGCCATATTGGATGTGAGGTATGAAGATAAATATTTGACATATAAGGTTAATGCAATAATACTAAATAAATTACACTTTTATAAAAAAAGTAATTTTTGTATGGATGTTGTAAGAACTTTGTAAGAATGCGGGAGTAGGCTTCTTTTCTTCTTTTAATAGGACTATGTCCTGTTTCTTCTGTAGCAGTATCTGCTACGATCCGGAGCTCCAGCTCTTATACCATGGTTTTTTGGGGTTTTCCTATGAGCCGCTTGGTGTTGGGCTTCTGTGTCTTCGCCCATTTCGTCAAACGTTCATGGTCCATCCGATCTACGTGGTCTCTCCACATGCGCGTCGTCGTGCTCTTGTCCATCCCACCGCTTCTTGAATACCTATCTCTCTCTCTCAATGTGTCTTCGTTTTGTATCCTATCTCTGAGCTGAGTGTAATACCTCTTATGGATCTCAGGGTTTTCATCTCTGTTCTCATTATTTGTTTCGTTTTTGTTGTCTCGGCTCTTGTCACAGCTGCGTATGTCAGTACGGGTCTAACTAGGGCTTCCAATCCCGCAGCTTGAGTTCAATCTCGGTATTTGCGGGACTACGCATTTTTAATCCCGCGGGATCTCGGTATTTGCGGGATCCCGCGTATTGAAAATAGTCATATTTATATAAGGCAAATAAAACAATAAAGGCCCGAATAGCTCAGGCGGTAACATGTCTGACTTCCACTCATGTAGTTCGTAGTTCCACTCATGGGGTTCGAAACCCAGCGCCGGCGAGAACATCTAGACATTTTTAAAATGTCTATAGGGCCCAGGTAGACTCAGCCTGAATAAAAATGAGTACCTTGGTAAAACCAGGGGTAATAGGCGCTTGAAGCGTAGCACAGTCCCTGTTACCTTCCTTGTACACCGTAGGCCCTAGATATGGCAGACTCTTCTGCAATAATCCCAAAGCCGCGTTAGCGGTATAAAACGGGAGACTATTATTATTAAATAAAACAATGAACCAACAAAATAACAAATACCAAAAAAACAAAAATCTATTTTCTTCAATAAATACACCAACACAATTTTAAAAATCAACCAAGACAACATTTTCAACCAAAAATTGAAATAGTTTAATTTAATTATTTATTTGCTATATTACTTAAAGGTTATTACTACTTATTTAGCTAAAGCTTTAAATTGAAAATGTTTGCGAAGGAAACACAACATCGAACGTTCGAAGTAAACTTTTCGGTGGCAATCCCGCAAATCCCGTGGATCCCGCGGCTGCAATTCCACATCACGCGGGATTGGAAAATGACGCGGGATCCCGCAATACCGAGATCTTGGTATTCCGGGATTGGAAGCCCTAGGTCTAACACATGTCTTATAAATGCGGACTTTGAATTCCGTGCTCATACATTTATTCCGAAAGATGATATCTCTCAGGAAGCAAGATATTCTCGCTACTTTCGTTGCCTGCTGTTTTGTTTCTTGCTAATTCCGTGCTCATACATTTATTCCGCCAGATGATATCTCTCAGGAAGCAAGATATTCTCGCTACTTTCGTTGCCTGCTGTTTTGTTTCTTGCCACAGATTCCTGTCACTAGATTATATTTCCACACCCAGGTATCTACAATCCATTACCTGTTCGATTATATGATCGTCCACTACTAATTTACATCTGATTGGGTTCTTGGATATTACCATCGATTGGGTTTTCTCTGTTGATAGTTTCAGGTTATAATTTTCGGCGGTTATTTTAAATGTTTGTAGTAGTCATTGTAAGTCATCTTCGTTTTTGGCTATTAAGATAGCATCATCTACCTAGCAAAGTATTTTCATGGTTCGGTTAGCCATTCTGTATCCCTGAGGAGTAGGCTTATGGGTGGATAATTTTCGATGTTCTGTTTATCGCACTTTTTGTGCCATAAAATTGGGCATTTTGCCGGCTATCTGGCACTCTCTCACCTGTTAAACATTTATTAAGAAGAACTCTCATTGACCCTAAAGTTCAAATGTCTGTATGTCGACAATATGTATATTTATGACTTATTGACATCTAATATCGACACGAAAACTGAAATAATGGATTTTTTATGAGCAATCCATCGCAATAATTGTCATTTGGAAATACCCAACATAACAACTATCTAAACAAAAAATAGTCTCCTCCTAGCTCATTATTCCCGATAGGCCTTTGTTTACAAAAACTAAAAAATAACACATTAACAATGATCGATTTAAAAAAATAAAAGGTTCAATAAAACGAAGAAAAACGTCGAAAAATTCCACCGATAAAAGCTGACCGATGTGTTAACAATGTGTTGGTGATCTTGAACTTTGCGGAGATAAAGATTCTTTGGTACATCGAACGGTTGTTGCGTAAGACATATCTAGTGTAATTGAGACGTGATGAAATAGTTTCGTTATTTTTGCTGTCCAAAAATAATTTCTCAAACAAGTCAACCAAACATTTTTTTTTCAAATAAAATCCAGTGACTTGTTTTTTATTATTTTGAGTTATTTTAATTATTATAATATTTTTCAGCTACGTAATAGACGTATGTGCAGATGCTGGTCATCTGTAGGGCCACTATTTAGTGCTAACGAAACTAAGAGCTAGAATATCCAATGCAAAATAGTCAGAGAAGTTAAAAGAGAAAAGAATTAACGTAGAAGCGTTAAAAAACTCTGTACATATGCGGATCAGCCAGGCACCTCACCACAGTGTAGGGCTCAATGGTAACCAAGTGTTGAAAAACCTTTATTTTAAAAGCTTTATAATTTGTTTCCCGTTGAATGTCAGATGACAGACTGTTGTAAAATTTAGCACACACATACAAAGGACTTCTCTCTGTTAGAGACAATCGGTGAAGTGGTAAATTCAAATTAAGGCTTCTTGTATGATATTACATATATAAGGCTTCTTATATGATGACAACTGCCGAACATTTTAAACACCTATCTCCATCTAATTTACTTACCGTTGCACGTCATCCGCGACATAGCCCGTGACGTCACGTGATACCAACACGAAATATTTAGGCGGTAGGTGTGTTCTTTTTTAGAATCACTTTGCCGAGTATACTGGCGTTACAGCCACTAGGCATATTTTATTATATACGCGTAGAAATAATAGTTAAAGATTTCTTTTAATGCTAACTTAAAGAAATACACAATAATATGTTTGATTTAATTTGTATAAATGGATTATAAAGCGTTTTTATGAAGCAGATTTGTTCGGAATACACTGTAACTATAATCGAACGGTGATAATTTTGGCATAAATTGGTAACATTTATTTGACAGTTGCGGTGATGACACTTCATATTTGTTTATATTCTTTACTATAAGTATTTTATTTGTTTCATTATATTTACTGTTTTTATTATGTACTTTAACGTAAGATTATAACTTAATTCTTGTTTTCTATTTCTAAAGTTTTTATTTATTTACATTGAATATTAATTTGTTTTGCTGTATAATCCACTTCCGCAAAAATTGTGTGATGTATTTGATTTAAAATGAATTCAAGAATTTTTTGTAATTGGGCAACAATGTCAACTTAGGTCTCTAACTTAGATAATGACGTGCAACGGTAAGTAAATTAGACGGACTGTAAGTGATAATGCTGACAGGAAATTAAGCTACCTCTTTAACATTATATGAACATGGCACTCTACCACATGACTGACTAACATCCACATATGTAGCTCTTCCTAAAAAACAAAAAGCAAGGAAATGTGAAGACCATCGAACTGTATCCCTAATGAGTCATGCCGCTCACATTTTTATGTGAAGATAGTGTGAAGAATACCTGAGTCGTTCTCAATATGGTTTTAGAAAAGGTACAGGCACCAGAGAAGCAATTATGGGATTGACACTAATGGCAGAAAGGTATCTCGAGGTTCAAAAACAGCTGTATGTGTACTTTGTCGATTATAGAAAGGCACTCGACCGCATTAGACACGAAAAATTGTTTGAGGTGCTAAAAGAAGTAGGGCTGGACGGACACGACATAAATAAGCAATACATACTGGAACCACACAGGATGTGTTCGAACAGACAACGGAAATACCAATTATGTAAACATAGAACGAGGAGTGCGTCAAGGGTGCATTTTGTCCCCTCTACTATTTAACGCCTATGCCGAATATATCATCAGAGCTTCTCTTGAAGATCGCCCTGAAGGTGCCAGTGTCAATGGCATTATCATTAACAATGTAAGATATACCGATGACACCGTAGTATTAGCGGAAACAGAAGACCAACTAAAAATATTGATGAACATACTATCAGAAGAAAGTCACAGACTGGGCTTGGATATTAATCTTTCCAAAACCAAAATATTGGTATTCCACAAGAACCCCCATGAACAAATTACACCCAACATACAAATCAATGGTATCACCCTTCAGAGTTCCCAAAGCTTCATAAACCTGGGCCCAGAGCTAAACAGTCAGCTAGATCACTCAAAAAAAAATAGAAGACGCATTAAAATAGCAAGATCTGGCTTCATGAACATGCGTAAAATGCTCTGTAACCCCAAGCTATCAGTCACAATAAGATTGAGAACACTAAAGTATTATGGGTGGTCTCTATTACTATATGGCTGTGAGACCTGGACATTAAAACAGTATGACGTCATCTCACTGAATTCATTCGAAATGTGGATGTACCGCCGAATGCTACGAATAAGCTGGACCAGCAGGATTACAAATGAAGAAGTACTGGAAATAATGAACACACGTCCTCATCTGGCCAATACAATCAAAATTAGAAAGACGTCATACCCAGGACACATAATGCGCCATAAGGAATTTGAGCAGCTCCAGGTAATATTAGAAGGCAAAATCGAAGGTAAAAGGGGTATAGGAAGAAAGAAAAAAAACCTGGCTCCGAAACATCAGAGATTGGACCCACGACAGGGAATGACTTAATCCATCAAGCCCAGAACAGAGAGAAATTTGTCATATTGATCGCCAACCTCAATAGAGAAGGCACTTAGGAGGAGGTATGATATTCATGATTTGGAAGCAGGTGATAAAACAAAGTAAAGTTTTTAAAGAGGAACATAATATCATTCAAATATATAGATGGCTGAGAAAGTGAATATATTGAGTAGTTTGAATCAGCCTCTACAAGATTCTCCCGTCTCTAATCCTAAGATCACCAGGACTGCCTTTTTTGGGCTATAAAGACATATGAGCTATCCACCTCAGCACTCCAGAAGATTACTCCATATTATATAACAGAATAAAAGTTCGCATAATATACTGACACTAAGGTCCAGGTAGCTTTTGAGTAGCATTCACCCTTTATGAGTAGCAGGCTCTATTCAGTTTTTTTGTCACTGTGAACTGTTCTCATGACTGACTGGTTCTATAGTAAACAAAAACTGTCTTATTAGTATTAAGCAACAGTCTATTTCCACTGAACCACTGTTCAGCCTTGCTTAGAGTTTGCTCTGTTACTGTGAGGATTTCTGAGTTTCTAATGTTTTTTCCAGAACAGAGCATTTGAGTCATCAGCAAAATCTACATTTACATATTTGAACACATACTGGAATTTCCTAATACCTAAAGCTCAAAGATCAAACTTATTAGGTACTTACCAATCACAACACCATTGACCTTGAATTCAGCAGAAATGATTTGTTCTTCAGACCATTGGGGATCGTGGTTGGCATCATCCTTGAAGAAAGTTTCATGTTTGACTGGAGTAAAGCGGAATCCTTCCTTAACACCTGGATGTCTGCGTAAGAATGATCCTGTAGCCAGACGTCTAGTAACCCATTCGATGGGGATCATTTCACATTTTTTGGAAAGGAAGGCATTGTCTGATACTGATTTTACATAGGCAGTTTTCATACCTTAAATAAAATTTAAGAAGTGAGTATGGTAGATAGAAAAATTCTGAGTTTTCTCTTTTTTTCTCCAATAATAATAATTTATATTAGGTATAGAGTTTTATGTATGGAAAGCCTCAATTATTTCAGAAACGACTTGCAAGATATTTATAGGTTTTAGTGAGCAAGGGTCTTGTAATGCGGCTGATAATATGATGGTGTTTACATTGTTGTCAGATCTTTCGTTTTTCTGGAAATCTAATGAACCTTCTTATTTAAAATGCAACAACCTGTATATTTTTGCGTTTTGAACTCTTAAGAAATACTGATTATTTTTCATGTATGTTCCCTATATCTAAATACCATAATTTCGGAGTTATTGCTATATTTATTTAAACAATTTTTTTAAACAAATTATAAAAATCAATTTTTTCGGCATGGGCAAATATTATTTGAAGTTTTTTTGGATCATTAGGAACAAAAAAGGTCTCTTGTATTTTTTCTCTAAAGTGGATCATTTTCGAGTTTTAAACAAATTACGAAAACGAAATTACAAAAACGAAAAATGATGATTTTCAATGTTCAAAAACACAAGAAAAATTGGTATTTTTGAAATTGCGATGTGCCTCAATTCAAGTTCAAACTTCCTTCTATCAGCTATCAGATCCCGATAAGAATTTTTGCCATGTTTTATTTTAAAATAGTGTTTTTTATTTGTTAATGAATCGCTTATGAGTTTATGAGAGGACGAAGCTACATTAACAACTAAGAAATAATATTTTAAAATGAAACAAGCCCAAAATACTTTTCGGGAACTGATAGAATAAAATTTGAGCTTGAATTTAGACACTTTGTAATTAAAATAACACAGCGGGTCCGGATGGTATACCAATGTATTTTATTAAAAAATGTTTATTCACTCTTGCAAAACCTATTCAGTTATTATTCAATATGTCATTAACTTCTTCTACATTTCCTGATTTTTGGAAAGTGAGTTTTTTAAAGCCCATTTTTAAATCTGGTAAAAATAATAATGTTGAAAATTACAGGGCGGTTTTATGCAGTCTGAACTACCGAAGTTGCTTGATTTTTTTGTTAACCAGATGTTAACCTACGACCGTAAAAATTTAATTGTCGGTCAACAACATGGTTTCTCTCAGAAGAAGTTTACTTATACAAATCTCATTTTGTATTCAAACTTCATTGTTGATTCTTTGGAATCGGGTAACCAAGTTGACTCCATATATGCTGATTTTACCAAAGCATTTGACAGGGTGAATCATGAAATATTAATTGCTAAACTTCGTGGATATGGAATTGGAGATGATTTATTGGGTTGGATCAGGAGTCATTTAACAGATCGTTCACAAATAGTGAAATATGGTGATTTTGCTTCTGAAGCCATTAGTGTTACCTCGGGTGTTCCTCAAGGTTCTCACTTAGGCCCACTTCTATTTAATCTTTTTGTGAATGATATATCATCAGTAATTAATAATAGTGAATTTCTGCTGTTTGCTGATGACATAAAAATTTTTAAAGCAATTAAAAATACCTCTGATATGGATGCTCTCCAGTCTGACTTAATTTATCTCAATGTTGTTCTGAAGCTATTTCCTTGTGGCATTTTTTATGATTAATTATTTATATGGGAAATAAGCCACAATTAAAATTTATCTCGTTGGTGTGACATCAATGCCTTGTATTTAAATCTTAAAAAGTGCTACAAAATTACGTTTTCTAGAAATACTAAACATCAGTTAGATAGAACATACATACTTAAGGACGTATCAGTTACGGAAGTTAATCAAATTAGAGACCTCGGAATTACATTTGATCAGAGACTAATGTTTGATAGGCATATTAATGATATTACGTCGCGGGCTTATAGGATGCTCGGCTTTGTTCAGAGGAACTCCCAGGAATTTTCAGTATTTACTTTCAAAATTTTGTATTGTTCTCTAGTTCGGTCCATTTTGGAATATTGTAATATTATTTGGTATCCTTATTATAATACGTACATTGATCAGTTAGAACGAGTTCAGAATAAATTCCTAAGAATTTGCAGGTATAAAATGGGTTTCAATAGAACTAACTAACTGTGATTATAACTATATTCTTTGTCAACTTAATATTAAAACTTTGGAAAATAGAGAATCTGAGTGTGACTTGCGTTTTTTGTATAAAATTCTTAATGGTTTTGTTGATTGTCCGGAACTGCTAGAATTAATTGTTTTTAATGTAAATTCTAGAAGAACACATTCTTCTGATCTATTTAGACTGAAGTCTCATCACACTAATTATGGTAAAAATGAGACAATCACAAGGATGATGAAAACTGCCAATCATTTGCAAGATAGTGTTGAATTGTTTAATCCATCAGTGTCTGTATTCAATAATTCTTTGAAGAAATTGAGACATTAATGTTATTAATACCTACTTTTAAAATATGTAATATATGACTACAGTTTATATGTTAATTATAAGTATATATTGTAATTTCTTGTAAGGAAAAAGGGTTCGTCCCGTTAAATAAATAAATAAATAAATAAATAAATAAATAAATAAAATAATACTTTTATGTGTGCTTTTGCTCCTCGAAAATCGCAATTTTTAGTTTTTTTTTCAGTTTTAGATTGTTTATAACTCGAAAACGATAAACTTTCGTGAAAAATTATAAAGGACCTTTTTGGTTCCTAATGATTCAAAAAACCTAATATCTGCCCGGAGGCCCGGAGCGAAAAAAATCATTTTTATAATTCGTTAAAAAAATGTTTAAATAAATGTAGCAATAACTCCGAAATTATGGCATTTAGGTACAGGGAACATTACATGAAGAATAATCAATATTTCTTGAGGACTTCAAAACGTAAAAAATATACAGGGTGTTCCATTTGAAATAAGAAAGTTCATTAGATTTCCAGACAAACGGAAGATCTGACAACAATGTAAATATCATCATAAAATCCGCATCACAAGACCCTTACTCACAAAACCCTATAAAAATCATGCAAGCCGTTTCCGAAATAATTGAGGCGTTCATTATACATATAAAACTCACTCTGTATATGAATTAATCTGTACTTACCAACTTTCCTCAAGATTTCGAAAACTTTTCCATTGGTTTTATTTGAGATAACAGATTTTCCAGCCAAATCATGAGCCTTGACACCATCTCCAGCGGTGATTCTGTCTTTGCTTAACAAGATACAATGTCCAGGCACAGAGGGTACATCGTAAACCTGTTTTGTTTTTCCTTCAATGATTAGGTTACCTAATTTGTATCCTCCAACTAAAAATATAAATCAAATAATATAATAAGAAATAATGAAAGACAAAAAATTTTTACCAGAAAATAATAGAAGATAAATAATAAACTAACAAAAAAAAAGTGAGAGAAGGAGTAAGGAGGTCTGTTGTCTCTGTAGAGGCTAATATTGACAGATTAGGTCACATATCAGAAAAACATCAATGTTTGGCATGTAGTAATTCTGTCCAGAAGCAAGAAAGAATTAAAAAAGCTATTGGAATAACTAGAAAAGATAGGTCAAGAGAAAGGACTCTATGTAAACAAAAACTAAGTACATGGAATTGACATACAAGGAATTTGAATATGGATAATATTTAATAACAACGGATAAAGGAAAAATGTATAAATTTGAACAGGTCAAGTGATTTGAATATTTAGGGATTATATTTTCGAGTAAACCAAGTAATCCCTATTCCACGAACATACGCCTGTTTTGGATTACTTCGACAACGAATATTTTACTATGCAAAATAAGAAGAACGAAAGTAAATTGCAAATTACATTGTTGTTTATTGGAATAATTATTAGCGCCATTTACTTTCGTACTTCTTATGTTGCACAGTAAAATATTCTTTGTCGAAGTAATCCAAAACAGGCGTATGTTCGTGGAATGGCCCATATCTGGAACGAAATACACAAAAGACTAATGACAGGAAATAGTTGCATGTATGCACTCAATAGAATACTCAGAAGCAAAAATATATCCAAGACAGCTAAATTAAGAACATATAAAACTGTAATAAGACCAATAGTTACGTATACCTAAGAAACCTGGACTATGACAAAAACTGAGCAGTCAATGATACAAGTATTTTTTTTATTTTTTATGTTTGTGTTTTATACCTAGTTGTAGTTTTACATGTATCTAAATTTTATATTTTCATTATGACGAAAGCTCTGCTTTATTGTCTTTTGTATGTATTGGGTTTATCCCGTTAATAAATAAATAAATAAATAAGTATGGCAAAGAAAAATACTTCGAATTATATTTGGGGGGTAAATGATACACAATCAGTAGATATGAAGAACAAAAAAAAAGAGTTAGAAGAATTATATAAGGAGCCTAATGTAATTGCAGTAGTAAGAGAACAAAGACTTATGATGATTGGGACATGTCCAAAGAATGACCCAAGTTAAAATCTTTTAAAGCGCTACACGTGGGAAAAACTAAAAAAGGAAGCCCAAGGACCAGATGAAGTCATGAAGTTAATGACAACCTGAGGTATCTCAATGTAAACAATTGGAAAGAAAAAGAGAAGAACAAACAAAAATGGAGGATGATTATAAACCAAGGTATGAGCCTGCTTGGCTCGAAGTGCTAATATATTATTATTAAAAAGTTTTTAACAGTATGAGTTTTTTAAACAAGGAATATAGGAAAAATGAAGTGGTCTGTTAATAAGTATATATTTTAAAATGAGTAAAAAGTAAATCCTAAATCATTGTTGTTTAAAACAACCACAGCTAATACGGTTTTTCTCCTAATTTTTTCTAATTAATTTTATAGGCTTCCTCTTTGGTTGGTCTTCCATTTTTATAATTTCTTTTTGATTTTACATTATGCTTCGTTCCAGTCTCTTATTATTATTATCTTCATCTTAGCTACTGAGATGACTTATTTCACAGATTTTAGGGACCTATTTTATTAAAACGCTTTACTTTTATGTTTAACCATCTTTTTATTTCAAAATTTATCAATCTTTGTATCAGCGTATTCATCTTTTAATATACATACTTTGAACCATTTATACAGGGTGTAAGAAAAAGATAGGTCATACATTAAATCATAATTTCTGGGACCTAAAATAGTTCGATTGAACCTAACTTACCTTAGTACAAATGTGCACATAAAAAAGTTACATCCCTTTGAAGTTATAAAATGAAAATCGATTTTTTCCCATATATAGAAAACTGTTCGAGATTTTATATTGAAATTGAACATGTGGCTTTCTTAAAAAAACAGTGAAATTTGTGCACTCCTTAAAAATTTTATGGGGATTTTGTTCTGTTAAATACCCTTAATGTTTGTGTATGTTCCAATTAAATTATTATTGTAGTACCATTAGTTAAAGTTAAACACAATGTTTTTAAAACCTTTTTGCTTCTTAATACTTTTAGATAATCCAGTTTTTATCAAGCAATTTGTAAAATCCACCATATATTTGTAAATGGTAAGAAGATTATAGACACCTGGTAATAATATGAAAATATATTTATAATTTACATTTTGTTAGGTACTCAGAAATTTTGAAACATTAAAAAAGAAGCTGCATCTCGATAAAACTGGCTTATTGAAAAAGTATTAAGAGGCAATAAAGATTTAAAAATATTGTGTTTAACTAATGATACTACAATAATAATTTATTTTAACATACACAAACATTTGGAGGGATTTAAGGGAACAGACCCCATAAAATTTTTGTGGGGTGCACAAATTTCACTGTTATTTTTTTAAAGATGTTCCTGCCATAACAAAGCCACATGTCCATTTTCAATATAAAATCTCAGTTTTCAATATATTGGAAAACATCGATTTTCATTTTGTAACTTCTAAGGGCTGTAACTTTTTTTATGTGCACACTTGTACCAAGGTAAGTTAGATTCAATCGAACTATTTTTGGTCCCAGAATATGTGATTAAAGTTATAACCTACCTTTTTGTTACACCCTGTATACTTGAAAATCTTATTCTTTAACGGACCGGCATCCGGTTTCATAACCACTACCAATTTCCCTAAATTTTAGGTTAGGTTTAAAAACCGAATTTATTTGAAATATTAAAATTCCTTATACATATTGAAGATAGTCTAATAAAATGTTTTGCTTAATATTAAATAATTAAAAAAACAAAAACCTGGGCTATCAAGCCATAACTTTGTTATGTTAACAAGACATAACTTTTCAAAGTTCAAATAAAGAAAACTAAAGTTACTTACTTTCTTTCACTGAAGCCATTTCTACTGGATGATGAATTATTTAATAAACTAAAGAAACAACCAATACCAAATTCTACAATACTAAAAGGTATCTTAAAAGGTATTTTATTGAACGTGAACTCCAAAGAGCGGGACCTCGTTTAGCTTTTTATTAGTTGAACAATTTATCAACGCATGCGTCACAATTGTTGATTAGAAATAATTATTAATGTCGTAAGATGTTATTTGTTCTTAATTTAACCCAATATTACACAAAAATGTTGTTACTAAGTTGTTTATTGATATTGATCAAGAATCTTGGAGCAAGAAACCGAAAACAATTTTTACAATTTATTTTCAATTTGAAATCAACAAGTGGCTGTTGCTGGTCGTGGCTAGTGTGACGTAAGGAGGAGATATTAAGGTTTTTGCTTGGAAGGGGTAATGAGATAAAGCGCAAGACATGTGCTAATATAAAACTGAAAGAAAGTTGTGCTTTTCAAAAGTTGTTATAATTCCAATTGATATAGTTAGTTTTTAAATTTAAAAAAGTAAGTAAAACCATAACACTATAAATCTAACTTTTTTATTTTTCTATTTTTCTTCTCTTATCTTATATAGGTACTTTCTTGCCTATGTAGGAAGACTTATCAAGTATTTTCCCTATTTTTTTCTTCTCATATCCTTTTGCCCTTTCAGGCGTCGGACTGGGATTCTGGTTCTTCCTTTACCCATTTTTCCATGCGTTTCTATTTTTGACCACCGTCTTAATTATTCAATACTTATTTTTCGATTATTCCTTTCTATTTCTTCGATTTGATCTATTTATTTCCTTCTGGGTCTAACCCTTCTCCTTCTACTTAGCTGGTTCTACTTTGCTACTCTAATATTTGCCCTGTACCTTAGGGTGGAGCGAAAAAAATCGATTTTCAAATAATAATTTGCCTATATGCGGAAAAGTGGTCTGGTATTGAACCTTAACTTTTTTTAAATCTTTGCTCAATCGGATGTTATTTAGTGGTGCCCCCACCCACATTTGTGAATAGACGCTTTCTTTTGCTTAGTAAAAAAATTCTTCTATAATTTATTTAATCTGAGTCATTTATATCGGCAATTCAGACATATATTATACATTTTAAAGTAGAAGACTTTAAAATGATATTGCCAATATTTATGAGTTGCGTTTCTGGGACGACTTTACTGAAAGATAGTTCATTCGATTACATGAAATCAACCCCAACTCAAGAATATCCGTCACAAAAAAATCATAGCATGTGATCTGTCTTTAAAAAGACCACCAAATGCAACGGTGACAGTAAAATTCTCGTGAATTAAAATTAAAATAATTTTTTTAGTTAAATTGTGGCTTATTTCTTATTTGGAATAGTTGATTACCGAAGAACCATAGTTACCAAGAACCAAGAATATTGTGTTAGTTTCAGAACCAACCTCTGAGTATTTTGTATATCTTACTTTACAATCTGGTTCAGCAAAAAATATTGCAGACAATTTATTCAATTTCTTAAAATCGAAATGTGACTTTTCTACTTTGGTTGTAATTGGATGCGACGGAACAGCGGTAAATACTGGAGTTCACAATGGTGCAATTCGCTAATTAGAACTCCAAATTAAGAGGAAACAGTAGCGATCAACAGGTAGCGTAAACGCGTTCCAAGATTGCGGCTGTAATTTTAAATATTTTTTCGAGATATTTGGCACACGTATTTGTAATATAATAAAAAATGGCGGTACAGAGCCCAATTTGAAAAATATATTAATACGTGGAAATTACTCTGTAATTAAATACAATATTAAAAAAACGAGCCTGTACCGCCATTAAGAAGAACAAAAAAATACACTTTCTTCAAATAAACTTTTTTATCCGATCCCTAGATTTTGTGTCATTTTGGAACTACTAAAATTTTTTATTTCATTAGTAGTTCCAAAATGACACAAAATCTAGGCATCGGAGAAAAAAGTTTATTTGAAGAAAGTGTATTTTTTTGTTCTTCTTAATGGCGGTACAGGCTCGTGTTTTTAATATTGTATTTAATTACAGAGCAATTTCCACATATTAATATATTTTTCAAATTGGGCTCTGTACCGCCATTGTTTATTATATTACGAATACGTGTGTCAAATATCTCGAAAAAATATTCAAAATTACAGCCGCAATCTTGGAACGCGTTTTGGCTACCTGTTGATCGCTACTGTATCACCTTAAGAAACCACTACAGTGGTTCATTTGTCTTTTACATGGAAACGAGCTGTCATTACGACATTTTATGAATTATTTAGATGGAGAAACCGCAGGACCTACCGGATTTTCGGGTGAAATAAGAAAGCTTTTAGAAACTTGTGAAACCCTATACCTGTTTTTGAATTTCGAAAAATTCAAAGTGAACTTCCTGAAGTAGATATTGATATATTAAGTACAGACCAAAAATATTTGTACCGTATCAGAGAGCTTAAAATATCGACAACCGGGAAAGATGGCACATTCGAGGTGGATTACAACAGCAAACAGAATACTACGACTTTATGTAGGAACTTTAAATCCGACTACCAATTTGAATATTTTGGCAACTTCTCTGCAAAATGTGTATGTTCCCACTTGGTTTTAAATCCAAGTAAAGCCGGGAGTTAAATATGGGTCAATTCATTTATTTAATATGATTCAATGCTCGCAATATTTATCACTAAAACTAAAGAAAATAGTGAACAAAATCATTCAAGGCAATGGATATTTTGCACATCCAGAGAATAATTTTTTTGTAGCCATGTTGGGTGATAAACGACCCCACATCCGAGAGCTAGGTTTGAGGCGCATATTAAAGTCTAGGAACGGCCAAGAAACCAAAGAAATTGGCCATGGCCAGTTTAAAATTCCAACTATAAATTTTGGAGCTAAAGAGTATTTTGACTTAATTAATTGGCAAACTAGTGTAATATCAGAAGCACCAATAGTAATACAATTGTCAACAAATGAACTTAGAAAAATAATTGATGACACTACTTCAAATAAATTTGAAATTCCTAAATTTCCTTGTCATTCGCAAGCAGTAAAAAGATGTGTCAAACTAGAGACAGAAGCATCATTATTGGTTTGTGGAGCTGAAGCAAGAAATGGATTCATAAGAAATCGAGTTTTGTCAAGACAAGTATTACCTAAGTTTGAAACAAAATCCGATTTTTTTCAAACTTTACAGTAAATAATTAAATAAACTATATTGTAGTAAGTTCTGAGTTGTAAACAAGCAAAAACAACATTAATATTAAATAAAAAAAATTATGTTTTTTTTCAATATTTTTTTAATTTGTAAATTTTTAAAGTTCTGGGGGCACCGGAAGATATTGTTCTATAAATCCCATATTTTTGGTAACGTTTTGCAATAATATGTAACCACTTTCCCGCATATAGGACATATCAATTTGTAAAAAAAAATTCTTCTTTATTTTCGCCCCACCCTATTGTACCTACCTAATTATTTCTGGTTTCATTCTATTAATATGTCCGAACCACAACATTTGCTTATTCTTAATGTACTCAGTAATAGGTTTCTCTTTGTCATTTGTCTGATATCTTCATTTATTATCCTGTCCTATTCTGTTTTCCCGCACATTTTTCTAAAATGTTTGATTGCGTTAATTTTTTATTCATGTTTTTTATGAATTGTCTATTTTTCGCTTGTGTACGTTATTATTGGCATTATTATTCAATTTTGACTTCTCTCTTGACTTCAATTTTTACATCTTTGTGCCCTAGTAGATAGATATTGTTATTTAATTGTGTACTAAGTGTATAATCGTGTAGATTTATTTCCTCTATTTGTTATTTCCGCATCTATTTTGATATCATCGGTCACAATGCCAGATATCCGTACGTTGTTATTTCGTCTAATAGTATTCCATTGCATTTAAGATCCTTATTGGTTTGGTCTTCCTTTTGATGTAATTATCATCGTTTTTGTTTTATTTATATTCACCTCCATTTTCATTATTAGTATTTCTTCAGTCCACGAATTCACTAGCCTTTGCATTTTATTTTTATTGTTCGCTAACAATACAATATCATCTTCATAGAGTAAACTCTGTAATTTTACTGGTTGTAAATTCCTTTATCCAATTATTGTATTTAGCCTTTCTCCTTTACCTTATTCTTCTTCTTTTTGAATCATAATCGCATAGATGAGTCTTTGCCTATCTGGCTATGTTCTTTCATTCAGACCCCTCTTATGGTGCCTTCTTCTCCATTGTCTTCCATTCATAGTTTACAGATCATCTTCCACGTCATCCAACCATCTCGTTCTCGACCTTCCTTTTTTTTGTCTTCTTATCGGCTTCCAGTGTAATATTTTCTTTGTTCTTTTTTTCTTCTTTGCCTTTTCCTCTTTGATATTAAACAACCATTGCTTAATTACATACATTTTTAGTGTCAGAGGATAAAAAACCCTGCGGATTTGAACACAAGGACGAAGAAGATGATTTGGCGTGCGCATTGGAAAGTGTAGGAATGAGTAAAAGAAAGGGAAGAGGACGTGTAACTTCTGGATTAACTCACGAATGCGGAGTTTTTGGTGCCATAGGATGTGGGGAGTGGCCTACGAATCTAGAGATTTCGCAAATCATTTGCTGGGGATTGGTTGCATTACAACACAGGTAAGTGTACAAGACTCTTCTTCAAGTTCCGCCCCTATCGGAGATTGAAAATCATTCTGGCGATTATAATTTTATTGGTTCTTCTTCTTCACGTGCCATATCAGAATTATCCGACGTTTGCGATCACCATTATTGTGAAGTCTTCTCGATTTTATTGGTTACGCACCTGAATAGTTCAATTGAACTGCATCCAAAGCATTCACTCAGATTGACTAGCCACGAGATTTTTCCTCCTTCTACGTTTCTTCTGCCTTTAATTTTGCCCTGCATTAGTTATATTCTTTAATAGTTCTTATTTTTTACCTATCATAACTCTTCACGTACCCCTAGTGTTCCAACTGCCTGATTTAAAACTTCGCATTATTTTCCTAGTTTTGTTCGAGAACTTGTGAGTTTGTTTTGCGATCCATTTATGATATTTTCAGAATACGTTGGTAACAACACAGTTCGAATGTATCTAGGTTTTTAATGTTGGATTGTTTCATTGTCCAAGCCTCAACCATAGTCTAATGCAAAAAGGTGGATACAATATAACACCGAAGCATTCTTATCCGGTGCGTTATATTGATATTGCGATTAGAGAAAAGTTTTCTCATTCTTTCTGTTAAAAATTGGCAGTGAAATTTCAATGCGGCATCTTATTTCTTTGGTCTGATCCGTAAAATTGGTTATAACCTTGTGAATACCCTGTATAATAGACCATTCCAGGGTGACGTCATTTGACAGCCACTGATGGGCAAAATATTGTAAACAAACTAGTGTAGAAAACCATTGTTTAATTTAAGAATATGATTAAAATACCAGCGTTTTGTTCAGTTTGAAAGTATTCCAGTAAAGGTAAAAGAGATAAAGTAAGTTTTTTTGTAATACCAGCTGCATTTAAAGACCGAAATGTTTTAAATCACAATACGCTGTAAACAGAACGACGATATGGGCCAAGAAAACTGATTTACTGATTATACCGGGTTTTTGCATCCCCTACGAGGGTGTCCTATATCCAATATTTGAAATTTTTGTAGTTAAAACCACAGATTTTTTATAATAAAACGAGAAAATAGCAAAAATAACACCAAAAACACAATTTTTGCCCCTCAGCAACGGTGTCGAAAGTCACGTGACCTGGAATGCTCATATTGACCATATTTTATATTGTTGTGCTGGGGAAGTAAAGAAGATTTATAATACATGTAAAATAAAATACAGTGTGTTCTATTAAAAAAACATACCCAAGTTTGGTTTGCCACTATGATATCGAACACCCTGTAACATTCTAACTAATTTTGTACTATTAACCTCAAAGTTGCCTACAATTTGTATTACAAATTGTTATAGCGCATCCACTGAGCTTTATCACAATAATCAATCATCCTGTATGTGTAAATAATAAAAAAATAAACGAAATCTAAACTATTATGCAATAAAATTAACACGCCAGTGATGATTTTGACAAACACCAAAATTTTCCACGGAAAATGAAAAGAGATACAGAAATCATTATCGTACTAACACTAAAAATGACCTGAACCGTTGATTGATATATTGGGGGCCCATATTAATATTTCCATCAACGGCTGAACGGATGGCATCAATGTGGAAGATTGTCAATAATAAATTAACACATACTGATAAACTCTAGTGGGGAAGTGTTTACTTCTTACTCCAATGATGCAATTTAAAAAGTTGTAAGTCATTGCAAAAATGTTTATGTCACCAATTCGTATCTCTTTTGCGTCACGGGGGTGAGCTGATGACACTGGTTGCGTTTATTGTTAGTTCAAAACAAAACAGCTCCAATTACAATTTCAAAAATTCGTATTTCGACATATATTTAACCTTATTAAAATACATATCTATCAGTGTTGTAATGCTTATCGTTGAGTACTATTGTAGTTGCAAATATGTACGTCGAAAATATAAAATTTTAAATCACTGGACCATCTAATTATCTAATATACATAACGAACATTATGTTGCTATATGCTATATCATATGGGAAAAAAAAAGGAATCAGGCATGAACTACAGAGGAATCTCACTGACCAACACTACGTATAAACGGTATTATTAAAAAGATTACTACCATATGCCGAAGAAATATTTGGTGACTACGCAGTGTGGTTTCAGGCCTGGAAGATCGACCATTCATCAAATATTTACAATAAAACAAATGCTTGAAAAGTATTGGGAGTATAATCAGGACGTGCATCAGATCTTTATAGATTTCAAACAGGCTTATGATTAAATTAATCGTGCAACATTATGGAAGGCAATGATCGAGCTCGGCGTACCCAAGAAACTAACTGCGGTAACACAAAATTGTGTAAGTAACTCCTTTGCATAAGTTAGAATAGGGAGAAAAATATCAAATGCTTTCTGCGTAAATTCTGGACTGAGACAGGGGAGATCCGTTGACCCCTTTATTGTTTAACCTGGCCTTAGAATATGTCATGCGAAAAATTTATCCAAAAATCAAACCAGACATAACTGCTCGGGGAGCAAAAATCATACTCGCGTATATTTTCTCGAGCTTTGAAGAAGCTGTATTAAACATCGGTCTAAAAATAAATGAAGACAAAACAAAATACGTGGTCGTCTCAAAACAAGAACGACGGCGAATAAGGCAAAACATTACTTTAAACGATCATAACTTCAAAGTGGTTAAAGAATTTAAATATCTAGGAGCTACAATCACAAATGAGAACAAAATAGAGCGAGAAGTTGAAACGCGAATAATGGCAGGAAACAGATTTTTCTTTGCAATGCAACATCTAATGAAGTCAAAACTTCTTTCACGAAGTGCAAAAATTCAAATATATAAGACCATAATAGGTACGACCAGCAGTCGCGTATAGAAGCGAAACATGGTCGCTAACAAAAAGAGAAATAAATAAATTGCTGGTGTGGGAACGTAAAATCCTTCGAATGATATATGGCCCTTGCAGAGATAGCGTGACAAACGAATGGAGGCGCAGATTGAAACATAAAAAGGGAATAGAACTTTGACAAGATGTTGATATGTCATATAAGGGGATGTTACACAATGAAGAACATGGCCACGGTCGCTCAAGTCTCAGAGATCTAATTGCTGTGGATTCTTAAGGGATGTTATAGTATACTCTTATTAGCTTAGAAATAAAATAAATAGAAAAATCAAAATAAGAATGTCAAAAAAAATAAAATAAAATATTGGGCGCCACTGGTTACCTAAAAGGAACCAAAAATTATACAAAAATAGAAATAAAGCAAAGAAAGATAAATCAAAATAAAACAAAAAAACATAGTCAAATAAAAAATATATAAAATACTTTAAATTTACAGTAAATATGGTGTGATGACTTACCTTGTCTACTCTATACCTACTATACTCAGCAAATTCTTTATTGTTCTTACGATTCAAGAGAGAAGGAAAAGAGAAAAAAAAATAAGATGGTAATTAGCAAATAAAACATTATTTATTAAAACAAAAAATGAATTTACGAATCTGTGATCTCATGGTGTTACAAATTGAGATCGAGATTACCAAACAAAAAAAAATGAAAGAAAAGTTCTACATAAAAAATACCTTGTAATCATTGTCCTTGAATCTTCCTGTGGTTATTGTTAAGTCCAAGACGCGATTTCACTCCACAAAAGTCACTCCATAATATTAATAGATACAGCAACAGTACATATTTGATGAAACCAATAGTTCATAAAAAAAATTTACATATATAGAAAAATTCAGCATTGTCTAAATAAATTAGCACTTAGGTACTCGAACAAAAATATTTAAAAAAGATTCTTGTTATCTAGTTCACTAAACTGGATCAAAAATAATAAAATGAAAACAACTCCGTGCTTTAAAAGAAAACTTCTACTTGCTTGTAAAGAACGATATACCAACAGTGGTACAAAATTTCGCGTTCGCTTAAAACGGCGAAAACGCGGTGGTCTGTAGATTGTTTAAGCCATGATGGGGTAAGCACTAACTAAACACAACTATTTCTGCAATACAATTGCAAAAAAACTTAACTGAAAATTCACTACTAACTTTGCCGGTAACCGCATATTGGCGGCCCGAGGCACCGGCAACTTTTCTCTCTGCCAGACAAAACTTAACTTGATGGCTGCCCTAATGGAACTGACTTGACAGATCTCCTCAAACTTGGGTTCCCTCTTTCAAAAAATAGAAGTTACCTCCCATTCTACCAACATCAGATCCAAAACACTCAATCAATCAAATCTCAACCAATAAGAAGTTGCTAATTACGCACCAGGGTAATCCCTTTGGCGTATACCAAAACAGCTCATCCAATCAATGAAAATACACAAAGAGACCTCAATATTTCACTTCACCCATTTTTCTCTCAAAAAATGCTTACTTGGACGTAGTCACAGCGAAAGGCCCGTTCTCATGGAAAATGCTTAAGTCAGCAATAAGAACACTTGTTAGATTATATAAACACACTCAAAGGCTCTTATCGATATTCCAACTCTAAAATAAATAGAACCCCGACTTTCTGTCGGTAAAAACAATTTACTGAAAGATCTATGACTTTGATACCTTTGGCGGTGAGCCTCTCGGCAAACACCGCTGATACACTTAAAAACAATTACGTCACATTCTTAGTAGAAACAGATTATACATTCGACTATTCGTGAGAATCAAAAATAAATCACGTAATACGAAAGATTTGTGAGAACTTACGATTCTTCGATAAACAAATATGAATTTAACGAATCTATTAGACAAAACGCTTATACCGGGGTCGTAATATAGTTAATTGTCTTAACACAAAAAAGTTAAAGGGTGGTCGTTGACCTTCGGACCGTTATAAGATACAATAACGAGTTAGAGTCTCTATTCGGAAAGGAACATCTAGTCAGATATATAAAGGCCAATAGACTCAGATGGGCAGGGCATGTGATACGCAGTAACGACAATCGCCCTATAAACAAAGTGTTCTGGGAAACTGTGTGTACTGACCTGTTGAGAGTTCGATCTTACACTGAGATTAATGTTTACTAAATGCTACGTGTGGTCGGTGCTGCTATATGGCATAGAGGGCTGGACACTCAAAACGAGGGATATAAACAGATTAGAAGCCTTCGAAATGTGGCTTTATCGCCGTATCCTAAAGATACCATGGACGGCGAAAGTCACAAATGTAGATGTCCTTAAAAGAATCAACCAAGAACGCCAGCTTTTCGAAAACATCAAGAAACAAAAAACGGCGTATTTGGGTCACATCATGCGAAACGAAAAACAGCAGTTCCTTCAACTTATAATCCAGGGTAAAATTGAAGGCAAGAGAGGAATAGGACGCAAGAAAATGTCCTGGTTCTGAAACATAAGGCAATGGACAGGGATTAACGACATACAATCTCTGATACACATTGCAAGAAAGCAAGAAACAAAGAGTTAATGAAAAATGTGATCGCTAACATCCATTAGTGGATTTGCATGTGAAGAAGAAGAAGTTCTGGGAAAGGCCAGATGGAAGAAGGTCTGTAGGACGGTCTAGAAAAATATGAAAAGATGCAGTCAAAGAAGATCTGGAGAAAATGAGAGTGAGAGATCATTGATGATGATGATGATTGTAATGCCAAAACTTATCGTTTTGTACAACAATCATAATGATAATGATGATCATACGGGGTGACACAGATATCTTTCTGTTTCCATACTTAACGCGCGCACTGTATATTACTTATGGCAAGATTTACCTTGTTTCATGTAAAGCACTGATGTATTCTCCATCTTGTAGATTACATCAGATAATATATCCGTAAAACTACAACCCGGGATGGGTTTTGGCTGACTGCACAACTCGCTTCCATCTGTCGGTTGTCCATGATGAGTTAGTTTGGGTTGGTGGAGAGCCCCATTATTCCTAACTCTATCCATACGTTATTTCTCCATCGCATTCGTAGACATCCTAAGGACCTTCTTTCTGTCGGGGCTTCCTCCCAGATTAGCTTGGTAAAGCGGTCATTAGGAAGTCTATGAACATGACCTAGCCACAGACTCCCATCTTGACGTTGGGATTTTATCGCTTGGACTACGTCGCTAGCTCTATACCTACATGCTCTACTGTTTGACCTCGGCATTTGTCCTCATTCGGTATTGGTTAGTTTTCGGGTCATGGTAAGGTCCAAAGATTCTTCTGAGGATTTTTCCTTCCAAACGCCGGAGTTTTCTTTCCATTGCTTTTGTCAGCGTCCACATCTCACACCCATACACGAGCACCGGTCTAATCACTGTTTTATATACCCTGATTTTTGATGTTCGTGTTAGGCCCTTAGATTTAATAGTCTTGTGGAGGCTACACACACCTGCTTGCTACCTGGATTCTCCTTTTTATCTCTTGCGTGATATTGTTTTCTGCGGTGATTTTCGCTCCGAGATATTAAAAACTTTCTACTCTTTCAAAGGTATATGTCTTCATCTGATAATGTATATGGTAATTGTATGGGTCTCTCATACATTGTTTGTCATTAACCCTATATTCTTGCTTTTAGAGGCCAAGAGTCCGCCGGTATAGTCACAAGCGAAGGGCGCTGCTCAAAATACTTCAACGTCGTCAAAGGTATGGGCATGATCAGTAACATTTTCAACGACGAAGCCATAAGAAAATTGAAGGGAAGCGTAGGCATCGGCCACACCAGATATTCGACCTCTGCAGCTTCAGAGGAAGTCAACTGCCAACCTTTTGTAGTCCATACTGCGCACGGAGCACTTGCCGTAGCACACAATGGAGAATTAGTTAACTGTGATAGTTTAAGAAGACAAGTAAGTGATTATTATTATCTAGTATAGAGTATAGTATAAGCAAGAAATATAGTAGAAACTCTTTAAGAGCGGAACCTTTAATCCCTTTCTTGTTGACACCGACCGATTGTCGGTGTAAACAACGAGATGTAAGAACGAAAAGGTGTAAAAACGATCTTTCAAGACCCTTCCATTGCAAAAATTGACTAAGACAGGATGATGGACTATCGTGTCTCTTATTTAACCTTGCTCTAGAAAAAGTAATTCGAGAGTCTCAGATTAGTACGAATGTCATTACCTTCTACAAATCTCTATAAGTGGTCAGATATGCAGATGACGTCGACATCATAGTTAGGTCCATAGAGTCCTTGACCGGAGGATTTCTGTGGTTAAAGGCTTCTAAATTTGTACTAGGTCAAGCAATCAGACACCTAGAAGAAGAATAACTGACGATTTAGAACTGGAAGGTGTAGACAACTTCATATACCTAGCCTCGCTGTTGATTAAATATAACAACGTCAGCGAAGATAAGTGTTATGGTCTGAGAAGACAGATAGTCTCAAAACTACACAGAAAACTTAAAGTGAACGTCTATAAAACACTAAGAACACAAGGGTTAACATATGAAGGAGAAACGTGGTCATTTACACAGAAAGAAAGCAGGATTCTTCTGAAGAAGGCTTTGGCTCATAACGAGCTGTGACGCCACTGATTTTGATGACTAAAAGGAGAAGGGAATGGTCTGAGTTAATGTAAACCTTCTTCTCTTTTCAAATAATTTGAACTTTTCTAATAACTACAAAGAAGTGATGAAGTGAATCAGGTCAGGATAGTACCTGGCTCATATCAGGTTTTTCAGGTTCTGATGCTTGAAGTGAAAAAATATGTACGAAACAAATATTTTGCAATTAAATTTATCTTTTTTCATAAAAAATCTCTTTTTCAGGTATTGGAACATGGTGTTGGTTTATCCACCCACTCAGACAGCGAACTGATTACGCAAGCTCTATGCTTGAACCCACCAGAGGGTGAGCCCAATGGTGAACCAGACTGGCCAGCTAGGATAAAGCATTTGATGGATTTAGCACCTTTAAGTTATTCTCTAGTAATTATGTTGAAAAATAAGATTTATGCTATCAGAGATCCGTATGGAAACAGGCCTCTGTGCTTGGGAAAGATTTTACCTTTTAATGAACGTAAGTTACCTTTGAATCTTGCTTTTTGAATTATGTTAGCTGAGAATTGTATTCTATGAATTCTTCTTTTAAAGTGCCCTCTCCTCGATGGAGGTTGGCTACTACAATTGCAAACTCTTCTCTGTCTTCAACTGTTCTTATACGCTGTTCAAAATTTAGCCCTGGCCATTGTCGGATGTTTCGTAGCCACGATTCCTTCCTCCTTTCCCTCTATTTCCCTTGATCTTTCCTTTCACTATTAGTTGGGCATATCGGTGCTTATTATTTCTCAGTATGTAGCCTAGATATGTTTATTTAACTTTTATTGTATTGAAAAGTTCTGATTTATTGGCTATTCTATGCAGCACTCCTTGGTTTGAGGTATGCGATGTCCATGAAATTTTGAGGATTCCCCGGTATATCCACATTTCATAGACCTCCAATTTATTTACAGTTGATGTTCTAAGAGTTTTTTCAAGAATCACATAGCAGTCTTTTGATTTTTTTCGAAAGATTTTATGGTCTGTTCTGTTCTGTACCGAAATGTATTTATTTAGCATTTACTGGTTTCAGCTCTTGATGGAGAATGTGATGACAGCCGAGAGGCAGAGGGATGGGTGGTATCCTCAGAATCTTGTGGATTCTTGTCCATTGGAGCACAATACGTACGTGAAGTATTCCCTGGAGAAATAATAGAAATGACCAGACACGGTATCCGCACCATCGATGTGGTTGCAAGGCCTGAAGACAAAACCCAAGCTTTCTGTATTTTCGAATATGTATATTTTGCCAGGTAATGTATAACCTTTCTTCATATACAGTATGCCCTGTAAGTTGTATCCATATGGAAAACTTTTTTATTATTAACTTTACGAAAAAAAGTTATTCTTAATAAAAAGTTCTGCATGGTCCAAAACCCAAGATTCAACCATCAGATATCAAATTTTATGAATGTTATACGAGGTATGTAAAAAAGTTTGAATTTCACTCAAGAGTAAAGTAGCTTTATTTTTCACAATATTGAAAATTGCTATTATGGAAAGTTGTTTGGAATTAAAAACTAGTATGCAATTACATCCTTCTAATTGAAATTTTTTTTTTTTTGAAAAATTATGGATAACATTCTTTTCAGTTATTTCAATTCTGATAACTCTTTTATTATCAATTTTACGAAAAAAAGTGATTCTTAATAAAAAGTCCTGGATGGTCTAAAACCTAAAATACAACCATCTTATATCAAATTTTATCAATTTTATACGAGGTATGTCAAAAAAGATAAATTTAGATCAAAATTAAAGTACCTTTATAGTTCAGAATATTTCAATTAGAAGGATGTAATTACATACTGAGACATAGTATTTAATTCTGAATAACTTTTATTGATATTGTGAAAAATAAACGTATTTTAGTCTTGAGCGAAATTCATATTTTTTGACATACCTCGTATAAAATTGATAAAATTTGACATAATATGGTTGTATTTTGGGTTTTAGACCATGCAGAACTTTTTACTAAGAATCACTTTTTTTCGTAAAATTATTAATAAAAGAGTTATCTGAATAACTGAACATAAATGTCATTTATCCATAATTTTTCAAAAAAAAAAAATTCAATTAGAAGGATGTAATTGCATACTAGAATATAGTTTTTAATTCCAAACAACTTTTCATAATAGCAATTTTCAATATTGTGAAAAATAAAGCCACTTTACTCTTAAGTGAAATTAAAACTTTTTGACATACCTCGTATAAAATTCAAAAAATTTGATATTTGATGGTTAAATCTTTGGTTTTAGACCATGCAGAGCTTTTTATGAAGAATAACTTTTTTTCGTAAAATTAATAATAAAAAAGTTTTCCATATGGATACAACTTACAGGAACATACTGTAATCTTTATCTGTGATCTTTATATAAATGAACGAGGCTCGGATAGCTCAGGCGGTAGATGTCTGACTTCCACGCAGGTAGGCCAGGAATCGAAACCCAGCGCCGCATAGACTACAGGTCGACTCAGTCTGAATAAAATGAGTACCTTGGGTAAAACCAGGGGTAACGCTGGCACTGTTACCTTCCTTATATACCGTAGGCCCTAGAGATAGCAGACTACCCTGCAATAATCCCAAAGCCGCATTAGCGATATAAAACGGGAGACTTTATAAATGAACAGCTCAAAATACTATATAAAGGTTTGAGCATTTTTTTTGAACAAACCGAACCAAATAAGATGCTAAATAATAGCCAAAGAACCAATAAGATGCAAATTGTAGTTAGACAATCAAATTATACAACAAGTAATGACTTTCAAATACCTGGGAATTAATCTATCAGCCGACAACAATATCGAAGAAGAGGTAAAAGACCAAAAAAATAAAGCCAGTAGAACGGCCGGATGCCTAAACGACACAATTTGAAAAACAAACGCATAAGAGTGGAAACAAAGGCCCGAATATAGGTCAGTTATTAATTAGGCCAGTTATGACTTACACGGCCGAAACAATACCAGATACAAGCAAAACACAAAGACACCTGGAGACTAACGAAATGAAGATCTTAAGAAGGATTGCTGGGAAAGGACTACAGGACAGGGTAATAAGTGAGGAAATCAGACGCATATGTGGGGTAGACAATATAAAAACCTGGCCAAAGAACAGAAAAGAAGAGTGGAATCAACACATAAGCAGGATGTCTGAATCAAGGATAGTAAGAATAGCCAGGGACAAGTCACCGTTATGCAGAAGAAGTATAGGACGCCCAAGAACAAGATGGAATAACAATTTAGGGACAGAATGAAAGGCACCGTTGAAGAAAAACAGGCAGTACTGCCTACCACGGGCGCCCATACTCATGGGCAGGGGGGCCGTGGCCCCCTATCTTTTCGGGTGCTATAAAATATATATGGTTTTTCAAAGTATACAAAATGTAATGTGCAACATCTTCACGTCTGGCCCCCCCTAAAAATTTTTATATGGGCGCCCTTGCTGCCTACATAAAAGAAAAAAGAAGAAGAAGAAGAAAAATAACAAATAACAGTACCTGTATTATTAAATCTATAACTTACTGTTCTGTTTTAGAGCCGACAGTATTTTTGAAGGTCAGATGGTGTATGCCGTCAGAATGCAATGCGGTAGACAATTGGCTATAGAACACCCCGTAGAAGCAGACATTGTTAGTGCTGTTCCAGAATCTGGTAATGCAGCAGCTCATGGTTTTTCACGACAGGTAAAACACTTTTTTGGGTTTTTATATTTTTAAATAATTTTTATTGTCTTGTATTTATTAAAGACCCACGTTTAGTTATTTCATTAGCCAAAAACAGCTGTAGGTATAGGGGAGAGTCGGCTATTGGTGCGCACTTAAGGCAAATTCAGGATATTTCACAAACTTGAAACATTTCAGTTTCCAAATCTTTTGAAGATATACCTCAAAGGCTTAGGTATATTGGTAGGGACCGCATTTAATGAATGATTAAACAGTAAAAGAGTGAGAGGCGAAATTTCCAATTAGTGTAATGCGCACAATTGCCCGACCTATTCGTCTAATGGTGCGCATATGTCGGATAACTGTGCGTAATAATATAACTTATAAATAACCTTCGAAAATGTAGCTTATTGAACATAAATATTAATGGAACAAACAAATATACGGAAAAAGATAAGAAACCAAGTTATAGATATTTTTAAAAAAATCTAATTATTGCAGGAGTCATAAATATATCCTTCTGGACTATCCTGTCGTATACACATGGCATGAGACCATTGACAATATATCGAACACTTGCACCATATACCTCGTCTTTTTTGCTACCGTCCCCACAATACACAGAAGTCATTTTGATCTGACACGAGATCGTCCAACTCATCATCATGGCACAGTTTACTTTCTGAAATAACTTCGGAGCTGTTGTGTTCAACAATTTTCCTTTTTGTACCTTTTTTCAATTTCCTGGTTTTCTCTTTGCCCCTTTATTTACTTTGACGGTTGTTTAACGCTTGTTTGCGTTTTATGACGCAGTCACAGAATGTAAAAAATGCCGTTATATACCTTGCCGGCTAATGGTGCGCAATGCGCACCATTAGACGACGTTACACTTCACCATATAGCACAAAATTTGATAAAAACAAAAAACAATCGAGCAAAACTAACTATATCAGTGTTTAAAATTATAAATAAATAAAGGATATAAGTACTATTTAAACTATATTTCTGCCAAGAAAAAAAGTTATCGCTTATTTTCTCAGATACACAAACAATATCAAACCATGCGAAAACATGTAAACGATAACTACCAACCGGTAAATTATCTCCCCACGTTCGTTTGTGTCAGATAGATATGGCAGTTGCTACTAGATGGCCTGACAATATAGTTTTTGCAATTTTATTAAATAGGAGATTAGAATCATTGATGCGCACAATTATCAGACGCGCACCATTAGCCGAATCTCCCATAAGCTTTGTAACACCTTCTTCTTTTAAAATAAGCTCTAAAAAGATCTTCGTGACTGTATTTTAAATTCATTGTGGCTTTAAAATTGTCTTTCAACATTCAAATTTTAATTTTCGTGGTATTTTTTATCCATGTGTAATAAAATAGTAAAGACGAAGAAACGAAAATAATACAAATAATTAATGCACCACTTTACTACAACATGACAACAAAATTTTTGATTCTTAATCACGGTTTTCCGCTTATATAAAGTCAAATTTACAATTCCAGAAAAATCTAGGCACTAATGTAGCATCTTATCTTGGCGCCATGGATAATACTCTCATTATTTTTCCTATACTACTTATATTGCCATTCTGGAAAAATCAAGTTGTTATATTTATCTCATTTTTTTTTTTCAGAGTGGTATAAGGTTCGCAGAAGTTTTATGCAAGAATAGATATGTAGGAAGATCTTTCATCCAGCCAAGTAATCGTCTCAGACAACTCAGTATTGCAAAGAAATTCGGTAAGTCCCTTAATTATTTAGATGTTTTTATTGTTAGGTGAAAGTGTTAAATTATTACCAAAAATGTCCAATGTGGCATGAGCTGTGACGCGAAACGTTGTCCTGTTAAAAACACTTGTCGTTATTGTCTGTATCATCGAATTTAGGCCAAAAGAATTTGGTAATCATTCACCTGTAGGGCTCGCGATTGACGATGATGGCTCAAATTAATATGGACCAATGATGCCGCCAAATCTGCACCAAACAATGACTTTTCGGGAGTCATTGGAAGGTCTGGGAGCTTATTTGGAATCTTTCAAAAAAAAAGTCTGGAAATAGCTATTTGTATAACAAGGGAGGAAAGTGCTACTTTTCCTCCCGAGAATGAAGTTTACTGTAATCATTCGAGGGAGGAAAAGGCACTTTACTCCCATGTTATACATATGATTTTTCCACCTTCCTCAAATATCAAGTAATTTTTTCATTTTTAAATAATTTATTTATGTAACTAACTGACAAAATTTATTAGAGCACTAAAACTATCAAGTAGGTACAGTATAACTGTCAACTGTCAAATATAAGTAAAATTATTAATGTAAACACTGTTAAATCAAATCAACAATTTAGTGTTTTTACCATTCTGCAAAATACAGGGTGCTCTATAAATAAACGTTAAAATGTATAGATACGTAATAAATAATAGAATATTGTATAGGGCGTCAATAAGTTATTTCATCAATGACATACCATGACGTCACTTCTACTTTTCCTCCCTAGGGGGGAAAAGTACGACTTTGCTCCCTACAATCAGGTCAGGAAAAGTATACTTTCGGTAGAGGTAGGTGGAAAAATTTTTTCTAGGACTGCATTGTCTTTCTTTTTTCGATACAGAGTCTCTGATTGAACTGTTGTTATAGATCTTGTGTAAAGTGATGAGCTTTGCCCTAAAAAAATCAGGGCAGAAAATCTGGATGAGTTTCATTATTCTGGATGAGTTCCATCAATGGTGATTGATTCTGTACCAAATATTCACAAAACCTAACTTTTTACATTTTATTTATAGGTGCCTTGGCAGGAAACGTAAAAGGAAAGAAAGTTCTCTTAATCGACGATTCCATCGTAAGAGGAAATACAATCGGTCCCATCATCAAACTATTGAAAAACGCAGGAGCCAAAGAAGTCCATATTAGAGTTGCTAGTCCACCCTTAAAATATCCCTGCTACATGGGAATCAATATTCCTACCAGGGAAGAATTGATAGCAAACAAATTAAGCGCATCAGAACTAGCAAAGAAAGTCGGTAAGTAAATTTCTTTGTTAGAAATGAGATAGTCAAAGCAATAAATTTCCTGAAAATCATAATAATAGTTTACTTATAACACCGCTGTAAAGTATTTTCATTTTTATAGTATTCGTCACATGGAACTTTGTTAACCATATCACCTATCAACTACTTCCCGGTAACACTTAAAGATATCTCTCGAGAAACCCTGTATAACTGAAACTATTCAAGACTCCATTTCCTATACCTAGTACATCAATCTTCTCAGGTTCTGAATCAGTGACTTTGTCCTCTCTGCCGCACCCTCTATCTAGTTGCATTTATTTTGCCACATGTAGATTAACCTTTCAGTATGCTCCTCTCTCACTTTCTCTATCTTTATCTCTTCCTTTCGTTAAGCCCCATTTGTTCTTTCGTATATTCTCTCTTTCTCTCTCTCTCTCTCTTCGCTATTACGTACATGAGAACACAACTGGTAACAAAAACAACGCTCAATAAGGCCCACAGTTCTATAAGCACACATCACCTGCAACAGACCCTTTATATTTACCTTCGTGAGGTGCTTTTTGTACATTGATGCAAGAACCATACCATACCAGATTTGTGCTCCATATAGTCATCATTATCAATGGCGTTACAACTCTTCGTGAGTCTTTGCCGCGTTTACTAATGCCTTCCATGTTTGTCGGTCTGCCATTATTTCCCATTGTCTCACTCCCATTTTCTCCAGATATTTTCTGACTGCATCTTTCCACCTTTTTCAAGGCAGTCCTTCAGACCTTCTCCCGTCTGGCCTTTTCCAAAACACATTGTTTATAAAGCGATTGTTTTTACTGCGTATCACATGCCCTGCTCATCCGATTCTATTGGCCTTTATATATCTGACTAGATTTTCCTTTCCGAACTCGTTATTGTACGGCCCATATAGTAGCCGATTGTCAACAAAGTGCAGGACTCCCTTTCTCCCGGATTTGGACCCCATAGTTTTGGATATGATCATACCTAGTGCAATCCCCTAGTTGCTTAAAGTTTGATAACATTAAGATGTTACCATTAACTGAGTAATCTGTTAAACTTGTAGTTTTTGATATGTATCTATTGATACATATTGATATGTAATTTTTGTTACAGGCGCTGACAGCTTAGAATATTTGTCTTTGGAAGGTTTGATCAAAGCTGTAAGATCAGACATAAAAACCAAAAACGCCCACTCTAAAGTAGGACACTGCACCGCATGTTTGTCCGGAATTTACCCAGGAGGTGTGCCAAATACGAACTCTGACTATGACTGGTAGTGAATAAAGTGAAAACAAAAATTCTGCAGGTTTTATGTTGAGTAATTTATGATTAGGGATGTAAATAATTAACAAGAGGATACCGAATTCGGAAAGATCAAGTACCTAGTGATTTGATTTAAATAATTTTTAATTATACGCAAGCGCTTCTGTAAACAACGTTGCCAAATTTATAATTTATAGGTAAGACATTTAAACAATCATAAATTAATTCATGATTGTTATAGTTAAATGTCGGTTTTTAATAATTATTAGATACTTTTTTGTAAAAATATTCTATTTTTGTTTGACAAGTTCTAATTATTATTATGTAGGCTCTCTTTAGAAATGTAATGGATTAGCAAATCGTTTTATTTGATTCGATTAAAGTAACAGACACCTCTTTATTGAAGTAGCACAAACGTCCTTAAAAATTTAATATAATAAGTTATTTTAATTTTTACAATTAGTTTAGATAAGATGTAAACAATTTATATAATACATTCTGTCTGTTTCCTTGTAAATCTTAAATGTAAATCTTTTGATAAAAGAACATAATTTATTTCTTGTATATTTATACGTTTTTGTATATTTATTTTTTAAATAAATATTTATATTTTTGACACCTTATTTTTAATCCTTATGCCAGGTTGGTTTCATTAATGTATAGTAGCGGGGATAAAAATCCACATGGGGTAAAGGTAAAAGTCTGCACGCAATTTCTAATAGTTCACAGTACATCGTCCTTTTTGGAAGATAATTACAAAAGTCTTAAAAATAGTTTTAACTGCTTCCTTTGAACGAGTCTACCACTTTCTGAAAATTTTTAGAGTGAAGGTTGGACGCGTTTCCGCGTCCCGCTTCATTAACATATTTACATTGTCGGACTAACGAAACGCGACTGTAAATTTGTCGGACAAGAGATCGACCATCTTTATTAATTAAATATAAATACTTTAAATTGAAAATTAAGAGTTTTGTAATAACTACCGCGCTAGAGTGACATCTTGCGGATGTCGGACTCTACGATTTTGTTATTACAAAACTCTTAATTTTCAAAGTCAAAGTTTTCAACCTATAATAGAAATATTAAAAATATTCCTAAAAGATATTTAATTGTAAACTTATTAAACCATTTTCATGGTAACACCTCTATGGCTTCTAAAAATTGCAAGCCAGATGGATGCTGAAGCGAAGAAGACAAGAGGGAATTCTAAAACTTGCAATTCACGACCCCGTCTGTTCAGCTGGTAAATTCCAACGGAAAATGGACCTATGTTACTCAAAGGAGTAAAACTAATATAAAATAAAATAAAAATGTATACCATTTTTATTCAGTTGCAATGCGAAGGCAAAACTGTCTAATTTTCTTCGGGTTTCTTCACTTGGGGCAGAGAACAGCAAACCTACGCCTCTCTGATGATGACTCATATTAGAGTCGAAAATCGTCGATTTAGAGTGCTGGTTTGCGCTCTCTGTATCTACTAAGTGAAGGAGGAAATGTAAAGAAAACAAAATTTTATATTTTCAACTTTTTGTCAAAATTTAACTAAACGAGGAAAATATGTAGAAACCGCCGAATGAAAGGATTTTTACATACCTTTCAAACGAGCATTTGTAAATTAAAATCCTTTTAGTATATTCGACGATACAGCTGTTTAAATATTGCCAGTTTTTCGAAAGTCGCACTTTTTGTCCTTTGTAAGCTGATAGTAATTTTGCCTGACAAAATTAAATTGCCTAAAGATTTGGTGTATAAAAACAAATGAAAAAAATCAACAAAAATATATTTTCACAAAGTACAAATATATACAATTACAAAAATCATAAAACATTACAAAAATTCATTGGTTTTCGCTTGCTATCCTTTCTATTTCGTCTATATGCTTCGGACATTTTCGGCTTAATACAACAGGACCATTCTCCGTGATTAAAATGTCATCCTCTATCCTTATACCAATGCCCCTGTACTGTTTCGGCAGTAATTTGTTATTTTCATTTACATAAATTCCTACAAACAATCCCATTATTAATCAAGATTATATCGCTCAATAGAAGTTCTTTGTTTGGTATTGTGACACTATTTATAGACCGCTCACAACCTGGCCTATTTCTCTCCGAAGTTTCTCGTCGTCACCAGAGAAGACGGCATTCTTTTCCACGGCATTCGGAACGAGGGATACCGAAGTATATAAGAACGACAGATTCATTTAGCAGGGCAGGCCAGTCAGTTATCAGTTATCGCGCGTAATAATGATTGTATTTCGAATCGAGTTGTTCGCCGTGTATTTTGAAATGTATTTGTTATTGGAATTGTTATGTTTTAGTTAGTAAAATAATAGATTTGAGATTGTAAATAAATTAGATGTGTTAGTTTGAGTTATTTGTAAGTATTAAATAAATTAAATAAGTGATGTAAAATAAAATAATATAAAGTAAGTCTTCCTTCATTTAAATTAAACTTAGTGGCTAAAAACATAAATAATAAAATAGTAAAGTCAACCGCGTAAATCAGTACAGTATCCACATCTTTCTAGACTTGGATAGCCTATCGTAAAAACTGTAGTATAGACCGAAAAAAACTCAAGAACATAAAGCTACTTCACTTCAGTAGAGTGAGTCTCTGTGATGTAGGTAAATATACTAAAAAACAGAAAGAAAGCTACTTCACTCCGTAGTGAGAAAATGGATAAAGAAGTCAGACATACCCCCATTTTCCCAAGTTTCCACTCCGTATAGAGGCATCGGCTTTATAGCAATCCTGTTTATGGTATCTCTGGCCCCTGTCTCTTCTCGTTATAATACCTAAACAGTTTTGTCCTGCCTTTAGTGTTCTTTGTTTTATTTTATTTGTGTAAGGCTCAATTTGCTTTGTTTATGTTGGGTGGCGGAATCAGCACTCGGCAAAGCACCCCGCAGAATCCTTATGGGAAATGGCTCTCTGTCAAATGCTCTGAAACTTTGGGTTCTGGTAGTCCTTGATGTGTAGAACAAAAGACTCAATGTGCGCGTAGCTCCAAAAAATCATGGTTTTAAGATATATTACTCTGAAGTTATAGGTACAGTGAGGACGTTTGAGTTGGAATAAATTCATTTTCTCCAGAATGGGTGACTCTGGTGGTAAATTACGAATCAGGTCGATTTTTATTTTTAAATTATAATTTTTTGGCATATGTATCATAATAGTGACGTCATCTATCTGTCGTCTGATAGCTCATTTGAAAGGTTATTCAATTATCTATTCACTAATATAAACAGTAACATAATTATTTATACAGGGTGCCCAAAAATTTTTTTTTAATTAAATTAATTGAGACAAAAAGAAGAATGTATATAATTTATTTAATTCGAAATACATTTTACTGTTGTCCGAAAACAGGAAAAAATGTTTATTTGATAAATAAATATTATTTTTCGCTTAAATTCAATATTAAAGCTGCCACCCACCTGCCTCTTAGCAGTTTGAACATTTAATTTAAGCAAAAAGTAATGTTTATTTTTCAAATTAATATTTTTTTCTGTTTTCTGACAGAAATGTTTTTCGAATTAAATAAATTACGTTACATACATTCTCAGGGCCGCGTTTAGGTCAATTGACGCCCTAGGCAATTCTCTAGTAGCCGCCCTTCAAGCATGTACCATTTTTGCGAAAAAAAAAATTGCAAGCAGATTTTTTTATTTAAATAAGAATACATAAAAATTGTCATTCCAGTTCGATCACATCAGATTTCTTTCTTGATTTTTCTTTGGAAAAATCATCTATAATGTCGTCATAATTTATCGCCTTTGTTACGTCACTTTCTATGGACAAAATCGACAAATTGTTAAGAAGATCTTGCGTCATACTTGATCGGAAATTATTTTCATGACTATTTTCAATTCTTGACATTTTCAGCGGACACGTTGGTTGGCATCTGGGAGGCACAAATAAATGCGCAAAGCAATATCAAAATTGGGGAAAATATCTTTCAATCCACCCTTTTTTAAATATTTAGATATGTCAATTATTGGTGATTGGTGATTTTATTGTCGTATCCTTTATGACCTATATGACCCTTTAAGTGAATGCATTCATGTATTATGAATGATGTAGGACCTACATTGTAGGTATCTATTAGTGCAGTCAGTGAGGGTATTTGTCTCCGAATTCCATCCTACTGCATCAATTTACTTAATATTTTCACTATAAGTAGGGAATAGCTCAAGAAACAAAGTCTACCCTATATCCTATGCTGCTTTTAACTTAGGGGTGGTTCCCACCCGTTCTCGGGGGGTGGAATTTTTTTTATCAAACTAACACCGGAAGTGACCACAGAACCTAATTCTAAGCAAAAACTGTTTTATAAATTTTTTTGAAAACTCAATACTTTTTGAGTTATTCGTGGTTAAAGATTTGCCATTTTCATTGAAAAATAATACTTTTCGGAGACTGTTTTTGGGAATACTATAAAAATTGTGCATCTAACGAAAAAAACATTTTTGTAGTTTATGAAAAATCAGAGAGATTCAATTTTTCATAAATCTTCTAGTTTTAATAAAAAAAGAGATGGTAGGTGAAAAAAAATTTTTTTTGGTGCATGCTCAAATCGGTGTATGCAACTTAAAATAACAGAGAAATGGTCGATTTTAGGGGTATAATGCTACGAACACCTTTTGTAGCGCTTGAAAAGACCTTTAAAACGAGAACTGTTAAATGTCGGTTACGTTTTCAAACTAAGCGAGATATGGTGCAAAAAAACTTATGACTAATGTATTTTAAGGAAAAATGAGTATAAAATAAGAAATAGTATATATATAAATATAGAAAAAAAAGTATATTTAACCCCTCATCCACCAGAATTGAAATGCATCGTTTTCCTTCTACAATATCTTCTACTATAGTATTATTTCTATATTCAAAAAGTTGAAGGTTTGGAGTTAAAATGAATGGTTTTTGAAAAGAATAAAGTGACAAGAGATACGTAAAAATACCTTACAAACATGTAGGTTTTCTTTTAGATAACAATTTTATTTTTCTTTCATTACTGTATCTCATTATCATTTTCGAGTTACATGGAGAAAAAGTAAGATTTTTAAAAAAATTTAAAAATGCTCTCCATAATTTGATCTAATTTTTTTTAAAAACCATACATTTTAAACCCGTCCAACTTGTTGAGCATAGAAATAACACTATAGTAAAAGGTATTGTAGAAGCAAAACGATGCATTTAAATCTGGTGGATGATACATATTTCACATTTTATCTTAAAATAAATTAATCATCCTTTTTTGTTGCACTATATATCGCTTAGTTTGAATGTAATCGAAATTTAACATTGCGGTCGTTTTAAAGGTCTTTTCAGGCAGTACTTACAAAAGATATTGATAGCATTATACCCTTAAAATCGACCATTTCTCTGTTATTATGTTGAACACACCGATTTGAGCATAAAAATAATAATTTCTCAAAATTACGCCCCTACAGTAATAATAGTATGTACTGAGTACTTATCAAATATAATTTTATATTATCTAATTGAATGAAATGCAACACTGATAATGTTCTTTTTACCGCACAGTAAATTGACAAACTGTTTATGTATTTCTATTCACATAGAATACCTATTACTAATACTAAATTGAAAGATCTTTGAACTTGAACTGTTAATCTTATATCCACTGTTTATTTGAAATATTGCTTATACGGGATTAATACTTAAGACGGGCCGCCGCAAGAAAGTAGTCTCAGGACCTTGTTTATTTTACATCCCTTGCAGGCCCGTTATCGTCGGCCCTGGATGTACTTAAATGTTATTCGATTTCAATTTTTATATACAAATATTTTTTGTGTAAAATTTTTGCCGCCCTCTCATAATTTGCCGCCCTAGGCAGCTGCCTATATTGCCTAATGGATAAACCAGCCCTGTACATTCTTCTTTCTGTCTCAATTAATTTAATTAAAAAAAAATTGGACACCCTGTATAAATAATTATGTTAATGTTTATATTATTGAATAGAGAATTGAATAACCTTTCAAAAGAGCTATCACACGACCCCTATTATTATTTAAAAAAATCATCGATTGCCTCATCACGCCCAGATGGATGACGTCACTAGTATGATATATATGCCAAAAAATTATAATTTAAAAATAAAAATCGACCTGATTCGTAATTTATCTCCAGAGTTGCCCATTCTGGAGAAAATGAATTTATTCCAACTTAAATGTCCTCACTGTACCTATAACTTCAGAGAACTTCAGAGGCTTATATCTTAAAACCATGATTTTTTGGAGCTACGCGCCCATTAAGTCTTTTGTTGTACACATCAAGGACTACCAGAACTCAAAGTTTCAGAGCATTTGACAGAGAGCCATGTCCCATAAGGTTTCTGCGGGGTCCTTTCTCGTTAAGGGCGTAGGCGCAAAATTTCGCGCCAATGTGTTTTAAATGCATTCATTTTTTTCGAAACCTGAGAAAACTAATAAGTATTTTTGAAAAATTTAAAAGTCTAATAAAATATTACATTATTACCGAGGGCCGGAAGTCCCTTAGAATAAACAAAAAGTTTCTTTTGAATGAGAAATTTAAAATTAAAAATCACACTAAATTTTCTCTTTTTTACCCCTGTAACTTATTAAAATAACCATTATAGAAGTTTTCAAGGATTTTCGGCCCTCGGTAATAACGTAATCTTTCATTCGGAGTTTAAATTTTTCAAAAATATTTATTAGTTTCTCAGGATTCGAAAAAAAAATGAATGCATTTAAAACACATTGGCGCGAAATTTTGCGCCTACTCCCTTAATAAAGTAATGTATTATTTATGTCAATTCTTTGCTGAGTCACACAAGTAATTCAGTAGTGTCCATATATTAGATCTCCCAATTAGTATGTTGAATTGCTTACCTGGCTCTATGGTAATGATCATCCCAGGTTCGATCTGAACATTTCTCGTTACTGTAGGAGTATCATGAATATCCATTCCTAAATAATGGGAGACGTGATGAGGACACAATTGGTACGCCGCCTAAAAAAATTTACATATTTATTTATTTATTAAACAGAAGAACCCTTTTTAAAAATTTATTACTAACCTGTCATGAAGTTCAAAAATATATCACAAACGTTAAAAATATGAAGAGATTAATTTTATATTGGGTCTTAGAGCAAAATAAAAATTCAAAAAGGGAGTTCTAACCACTAAGCAACATGAATTTTTTCAGATTTTTCAAAAGAGTGGATTCATATATACAGTATGTCCCTGTAAGTTGATTCCATATGGAAAACTTTTTTATTTTTTCAATTAGAAGGATGTAATTGCATATTAGAATATAGTTTTTAATTCCAAACAACTTTTCATAATAGCAATTTTCAATATTGTGAAAAATAAAGCTACTTTACTCTTGAGTGAAATTCAAACTTTTTGACATACCTCGTATAACATTCATAAAATTTGATATCTGATGGTTGAATCTTGGGTTTTGGACCATGCAGAACTTTTTATAAAGAATAGCTTTTTTTCGTAAAATTAATAATAAAAAAGTTTTCTCTATGGATACAACTTACAGGGACATACTGTATGTTACCGGCCAAACCCGATTTCAGGATAAATTGTTTGTCCTGAATGCGTTAGGATAAACTAGTTTTGCCTAGGCCAAACTAGTTTGTCCTAAACACGATAGGATAAACTAGTTTGGCCTAGGCCAGACTAATTTATGCTGATATTAATACGGACATTTCAGAATAAACTGACTAAAATACTCTGCAATTGGAAAATATCATTCTTATTAAAAGATAATGACTCGTCGTTAAAACTAATGGAAACTGGAAATACAAACTAGTTTGGCCTAGGCCAAACTAGTTTATCCTAACGCATTTTTGTTTATCCTAACGCAAAACTAGTTTTGCCAAACTAGTTTGTCCTGAAATCGGGTTTGGCCGGTGACATATACATTATTTAGAATCATAAAGTACTTGCATTTTACAAAGAATTTTTTATGAAACCTCAGAACGCACTACTTAATAAATCTAAAAAAAATAGAAATGGAGTTCTATTGACTACCAATCTATTTCCAATCAAATTATTGGAGTCTCCAGGACGTACAAGAGTATAACTTGGTTGATATTCAAGTTTATGGATTTACATTAAAATTAAACTAACAAAAATTCACAAATAATATTGGTTTACTTTACAAGCATTCGGATTCCAAAAAAGTTTAATTTAAAAAGCTTACATCCTTAGAAAAACTCGAAAACGACAGATTAAGACAAGGTAAATTAAATACATGAAGAACAGTGTATATTTAAAAAAATGACGATTTGAGCGGGGCGTAAGGAAATGGGCGAGTCACAAAGTTTCACAAAAAAAGCAAATATTTTGCGAAATGAACATCAGATCGAAAAACTAAAAAATATGTAAAAGAATAAGTTTTTCAACCTAATAAAAATATTTGTAAATTAAATATTTTTAAAAGATTTTTAATTGAAAAACTTTATTGGCCCATTTCCTGGTGACAACCTCCAAGGCTTCTACAATATGCAAGCCAAATGGATGCTGCAGTGAAGACTAAAGGGAAGGAATTCTACACTATGCAATTCACAACCCCCGTCTGCAGCGTGGTAAAGTAACTAGGTCCATTTTCCGTTGGAACTTTACCACGCTGCAGACGGGGGTTGTGAATTGCATAGTGTAGAATTCCTTCCCTTTAGTCTTCACTGCAGCATCCATTTGGCTTGCATATTGTAGAAGCCTTGGAGGTTGTCACCAGGAAATGGGCCAATAAAGTTTTTCAATTAAAAATCTTTTAAAAATATTTAATTTACAAATATTTTTATTAGGTTGAAAAACTTATTCTTTTATTTAGCAGATGCCGCTAGGCACCTACTACCATCTCGTCAGTTGCGGTGGGAGATTAATATGTCGAAGATTTTTGCCTGGGCCAGAGAAAAGCAGCCTATGTAGTCTCTGATGAACCTCTAATAAGAGGTGAAATCGTCGATAAGAGTGCTGGCTGTACTCTCTGATCTGAGTAAAAATTAAGACAGTTTTGGTTTCGCACCGCAACTGAATGAATAAAAATGGTATACATTTTTATTTTTAAAAAATATGTGTTTAATATTCGTCAAAAATCTAACGAATGATAATAAACACGATTTCCCACTGAGGGGGATTACTTTAAAATTTTAAATAGGAACCCTGCAATATTTCGCGAAATGAAAATCACATAGAAAAACTGAAAAATGTGTGTTCAATATTTTTGAAAAATCTATCGAATGACACCAAATACGACCCACCACGGATGTGGGGTGGGGGTTACTTTAAAATCTTAAATAGGAACCCCCATTTTTTTTTATTGCAAATTTGGATTCCTTACGTAAAATTAAGTAACTTTTATTCGAGACGTTTTTTTGAACTATGGATAGATGGTGCTATAACCGGAAAAAACGCTTTTTGGAAATGAAATAAAATTAAAAATGGAAAATCCCCACTAAAATAGAAAACATTCATTGACAGATATGATTAAAATCTTACCTTCATCAAAAAGTTATTTGATGGCTGAGCTCCTAATAATCCTACTTCTTGTAATCGTTTTCCCAACAAATAACACATACTTTCAAACAACGTATCGAGTGACGGAAACTTATTGCACATGGCTATCAGTTCGTTATTTACATCATACACCACTTCGTATATCTGACGCTGCTCTTTTGAAAATTTTCCACTGACTGGCCAAGTTCTCGTAACGTCACTAGAGTATCCATGATATTCACAACCTAAAAAAATATCTATTGTATTTAATGGTAATAAACTACAATTTTAATTGAAAATGACTCAGTTCTCAAGCTCGAAAAACAGTTTTCAAAAGACAATTTAAATTGGTCTCAATCAATATATTTTCTTAAATTTTGAAAACTAGCCAACTAATGTTTATTGATAGCGATATCCGAAGTGGAAATCGAAACGTCAAATAATAATATGATGTGTTTATTTTTGAATATGCTTTAGTTTTCTTAATATATGAAGATGAATAATATGAAATAAAAGAAAATAAATTAAGTGTTTTTATTTAAATAAATATAAGTGTCTAAAAATATAAATCAGTAATTTCGGAGTAATAAAAATATTACAATATATGTACTTATTGTAATCATTATTACATATTGTAAATAAATGGGATGTTAAAAAAATTATTTAATTTTATCACAGAAGAGTGTGGCTCTAAGTGCATTATTTAAGAGGCTACAGTAGCGTCATCAAAACGGAAAACGCGTTCCAAGATTGCGGCTTTAATTTTGAATATTTTGGTGAGATATAATTTGACACACATATTTGTAATATAGTAAAGAATGGCGGCACAGAGCCCAATTAGAGAAATATGTTAGCATTGTATAACTAGACCATAGTAACTCAAACTAATGTCGAAATTTGTTGGATTTTATTTGAGACAGTCACTAGATGTCACCACTCTTTCTATCTCAATTGAATAGAAATCTACTAATATTTTTTTAGCTACGCTATAATAGATGGTGCCGCGATAACTAAAGTCAGCGTCCATTTTGTTCCTCTAAATTCAGTCTACCAGTGTTGCAATATCTCATAGACAGTGATATAGTGGCAATAAGTGTATTTACACCTACAGTTTAGTGTTTCCGTGAAGAATATTAATATTTTTACCGTATAGGAAATCTATAAAATATTCGAGGTAAGTAAAATATTTAAATCCTACGTTTTTAAAATTTAAATAAAAAATTTACACATGAAAGATTGTATGTATAAAGGGAACCGAGTAAAATTTTGACATGCGTCAAAATTTTCAATGTGATTTAAATATATTCATTTTTTAAGATTCCTGAGAAAACTAATAAATGTTTTTGAAAAATTTAAACGAGTTAGAATTAAAAATTACATTATTACCGAGGGCCGAATATCCCTGAAAACTTCTATAATGTTTATTTTAATAAGATACATCGGTGAAAATAAAAAAGAAAATTTAGTGTGATTTTTAATTGAAAATATTTCATTTAAAAGAAACTTTTTATTTATTCTAAGGGACTTCGGCCCTCGGTAATAAAGTAGTCTTTCATTCTGCATTTAAATTTTTCAAAAATACTTTTGAAACTTTTATACTTTAGTATAAAAAACAAATATAAACAAAAATACTTTATGACTAAGTTTTCACTCTAATGGCATATAACATATCCCACCAGAATGAAAACAATGGGAACCTTCTCTGGTTACACCTCCGAGGCTTCTACAATTTGCAAGCCATACGGATGCTGAGACTAAGGAAGATGAGGGAATTCTACAATTTACAATTCACGTCACATCTGCTCAGCGCGGTAAAGTTCCAACGAGACTGGTTCCCTTCATACTCCACACAGAGTAAATGTAAATCAAAAATGAAAATGAACTTTACCGCGCTGAGCAGATGTGACGTGAATTGTAAATTGTAGAATTCCCTCATCTTCCTTAGTCTCAGCATCCGTATGGCTTGCAAATTGTAGAAGCCTCGGAGGTGTAACCAGAGAAGGTTCCCATTGTTTTCATTCTGGTGGGATATGTTATATGCCATTAGAGTGAAAACTTAGTCATTTGCTAGCAGTTGCCGCTAGGGCATCTATGCCATTTCGTTCGTTGCAATTCGGGACTGCACGCTGGGGTTTGTTTTGGTTGGATCGGGGAGAGCAGCATATGTGCCTCCTGATGAGAGACTAATAAGTTTCGAAACCGGTAGAGGTGCTTGCAGCACTCTCTGATTGGACTGGAATATGGTTCGGCTGTATTTTCGTTTTGCAACGAAATTGAAAATGGTTATTCATTTTTAAAAATACTTTAGTTTTTTAGGATTCGAAAAAAAAAGAATTCATTTAAAACACATTGAAAATTTTGACATGAATAAAAATTTTGCATTTTGCTCCGTTCTCCTTAAAAGCAACTCATTTTGTTTTCTTTCTTAAAAAATTATAATTTTGAAACTTTACACAAAGTTTCTTTTTTAAACAATGATATAAATTATTTTTATATATTACCGTATTTTAAAGCCATAGGCGCAAAATTTCGTGATAATGTGTTTTCAAAGCATTAATTTTTTTCGAATCCTGAGAAAACTATTAAGTATTTTTGAAAAATTTAAACGCAGAATGAAAGATTGCCTTATTACCGATGGTCAATAGTCCCTAAAAACTTCTATAATTTTTATTTTAATAAGTTACAGGGGTGAAAAAAAGAGAAAATTTAGTGTGATTTTTAATTACAAATATCTCATTCAAAACCTTTAGTAAGTTAGTTATGGTAGGGGAGCCCCAGCGGGGATTTTTGCAGTTACTCGAGTGCGTCAGATTATCATATGGGGAAAAACTTGGTACCCTGAAGATATACCTCTACCATATATTGGCTCTTAACACAGGGGCGTTCGTTAAGGGGGGTCCGAAAACAAATTTATCCTTAAAAAAACTAGAAATTGTCAGATTAAGATAAGGTAAGTTAAGTACATGCGAAAGAGTATATATTTTAAAAATCTGACGATTTGAGCAGGGCGTAAGGAAATGGGAGAGTCCCAAAGTTTCACAAGAAAAAAGCGAATATTTCTCGAAATGAATGACAGATCGAAAAACTGAAAAATATGTGTTCAATATTTTTGAAAAATCTCGAACGATACCAAACACGACTTCTCACGGAGAGGGGAGGGGAGGTAAATTTAATATTTTAAATACGAATTCCGCGATATTTCTCGAAATGAACGTCAGATCGAAAAACTGTAAAATACACTTATTCAATATTTTTAAAAAATCTATCGAATGGTACTAAACACGACCCACCACGGAGGTGTGGTGGAGGTTACTTTAAAATCTTAAATAGGAGCCCCCATTTTTATTGCAGATTTGGATTCCTTACATAAAAATAAGTAACTTTTATTTAACGGTTTTATTTAACGGGTAAATAAAGAAAACTTTATTTAACTTTTTTTGGTTTTAGGACCTACTCTTCAAAACCCAATATGTCGCCATAACGCTCGAGGGACTGCACATTTAGCATGCTTTGCTCCCATACAACGGTACAATATTTCAAAATCTCTAAATTTTAAAGAACCGCTTGGATTGCCATGAAATTTGCCATACACATAGCTAACAAGTCAAAGAATAAAAGTGATATTGTACCGTTGTGTGCTTTTGCCTTGGGGTGTGTTTCGCCCCTTCTCGACGGTGAAAAACTATATGTCCAATATAAGTCCGGAAATTAATAAAATGATTAATTTTAAGCAACCCTGCTCTATAGAGTTTTTTCATTAATACTCTTTTAGTTATTTGCGAGTGAATATATTAGTGCAGTCACTGAAGGTGGATATGAGCTATGACCTCCGATTTCGTTAAACCTCCATCGATTTGCATGAAAATTGGTGAGTGGTTAGAGGATATCTTAAGGAAGAAAGGTGACGTGGTGCCAACTTGCGCTTTTACCCTGGGGGTGGATGCCACCCCTTCTCGTGGGTGAAAATTATTTTATTAAAAATAACCCCATAATGCGGTAGAGGGACAAATTATAAGCAAAATTTGTTATATAAAGTTAAAATTAAAATTAAAATAAATCAAAACTTTTTGAGTTATCAAAGATCAAAGATTTTAATTTTTCGTAAGAAAAATGCATATTTTTAACCGATTTTTCATAAATAATTCAAAAACTATAAGATTTTGCAAAAAGTATTACTAAAATTGAATCTAATAAAAAATAAAATAAACTATTTACTAGAAAAACCTTTTAATTTTAACTAAGTAATTGAATTTTATATTTTTTGGCCAGTACCCAAATCTAAGTAGGTATTCAAGCTTAAATAACGGGAAAATGATGCATTTTATAACATAAACTTATTAAATATTTGTCAAAAAACTGCTACATATCAAATTAGCTCCCGAACAAGTTGATAGCATTAAAATTTATGCTAAAAAAATTTTTCAAAATTTATATTTTAAAATTTTTTCCAAAATGTTATTGTTTCTTTAATAACTCCGTTAATTTTTACGATCTCAGGTTCGCCTGAAAACCATTTAAAAGATAATTCCAAGATCTATTAAACCACGTTGAATTTAATCTTTTAAACCTCTTACTTTTTTAAAAATAAAAGGTTAAATGGCCCCGGTTACATGGTTCTCGCAGCAAAATTTAAGCTTTAAAAGTCTCTATCTCGGTAATTTTGTACCCTACCGAAATACTAAAAAGGGTATAATATTTGATACAGAAAAAACTAAAATTTGGTTATATATCATTTTTTACGTATATTTAGTATTTTTAAAGTTATTATCAAAGGAAAATGAAAAGTACGATAATTTTAAAAATTCTGCTTTTTTGAATTATACCTTTTTTTCAAAAATATGCATTTTTAACCGGTCAAAATTATTGAAATCATTACTTACACTAATATATAGAAATTCTTGTAAGGTTTACTATAAATTTTAATTTTTGTGGAAACTGCGAATGTTTTATTTTTCACTTTTTTCTGAAAAATTCGAAAGGGTGGTTCTCTTATTTTCATCATAACTAGTTTAATTTTAATGCTATTAACTTCTTCGTAAGCTCAATTGATAGGTATTCCGAAGGGTACACGACAATTATACCGAAATCATTAGACCGAAAGCAGTAGACCAAACTCATTGGACCGAAAAGAACTTTACCGAAACCTCACTAGAGCGAACAGCATTAGACCGAAATGGTACATATTATGTAAATTAAAAAAGATTGCAGTAAATTATGCGAAGATTTTGTATATCTGTCTTTTTGTTTATTGAATTTTTTTGTATTATTTTATATAATAAAATTCGTCTATATTATAGACCGTGTAAATTTTTACTCTGTACAGTCTGATATGAAATAATTTTCATCCGTTAAACAAATTAGTGAAGGTAAAAATAAATTAAGGCTAGAGTGACGTGAACGCCATTTTAATTGTTTCTAATAATAATCCAAATAACATTTAGTTGTATTGTAGTTACATTTGTCTTATCTCTTTTACTGCGACAAGTAAAACGAAAAAGAAAAAAATAACCAAAAAAGAAAGCAAAAAATAACAACCTCTAAACTCGCCAGTAGGTAGTTTGTGTTGCCAGTCCTAAGTCTGGGTAAAGGATGAAGGGAGGTTGATGCTACCCTTGCTCAGATTACAATCCTGTTTGAGCACGCTGTATTATGTACTTATGCTTTCCGGTCTCCTACTGTTCGGTCTAGTGAGGTTTCGGCAAAGTGCTTTCCGGTCTAATGAGTTCGGTCTACTGCTATCGGTCTAATGATTTCGGCTTTATTACAGTAAACCATTCCGAAGTACTTTGCCAAGAGCTTAGCAGGTATATTTTATAAAACGCACCGTTTTCAAGTTATTTAAGCTTGAATACTTAGATCTGAGTACTCGTCGAAAAAAATATACATTCAATTACCCATTTTTGGCAATAACTTTTTTTTGTAATAACTTTTTTGCAAATTATTATAGTTTTTGAGTTATGTGTGAAGAACAGCTTTAAAACAAGCATGTTTTTACGAAAAAATAAAAAATTTATCTTTAATACATCAAAAAGTATTGATTTATATTAATAACTATATACATCAAATTTTGCTTAGAATGTGTCCCTGTATCGGTTTGTCGTATTATTTTTAATAAAATAATTTCCATTCCCGAGATTTTGAGAAGGGGTGGCATTCACATTATATCAATTATATTAACATAATATCAATTTGCTTAGTTATGTTATTTAGGTATGTGACATCCACGTTGCACCTCTCATTTTAAAAATTAATTACTCAGTGATTTGACAACCGATTTTGAAAAACTTTATATCGCTGGATAGGTGAATGACATTTCTTTCAATTTACAAAAAAATATACTGGGTGTTCCATGAAAAAAAAGTCAACAACGTTTTTTTCAAAAATCCGCCATTTTTCTTTTCGTATTTGAAAGCGATATAGAAAATTCAATCCATTCAGACAAAACTTTCACTAAAATAAAACATTTCAGCGAAAACCGCATATTTCTGTCTTGAGCCGTTTAGAAGTTATATGCAGTTAAAATGGGGAAAAATATAAGTGGACACCCGGTATTATTTGTTGGTGCAACTGGACATTAATTTTTGAGTTATTTGCGAAAAACTGTCTAAAAACATGGTTATTTTGTTAAAAAATGAACATATTCACTCACAAATAACTCGAACATAACCTTGACTTAGTGAAAAAACTCAATAAAACAAAAGGTTCTTAAAATTAGTCAGTTTTCCATTTGGACGTATATTTTATAACCGCCGAGAAGTAGTAAAACTTACCTCCAAGGCAAAAGCACACATCGGCACAAAATCATTTTTTTTCTTTGACATGTTAGCTATGCGTACGCCAAATTTCATGTCAATCCAAGTGGTTCCTTAAAATTTACAGCAAAAACCGTGAGAAAATGTACTATTTCTGTTTATTCTAACGTACTCTAGGTTTATAACCAATGCGTTTTGCCTGTACAAACGTATGGAGAAGAGACTTTAACACCGACGCAAAAATCCGCAAATAAACTCAGAGTTACACAACGAGCCATGGAACGTGCAATGCTAAACGTGAGCCTTCGAGACCACAAAACAAACCAACAAATCACCAACAAATCAGGCAAAGATCAAAGACGTCATCGAAATAGCTACAACGCTTAAATGGAACTGGTCAGGACACTTAGCTAGAACACAAAATGGACAATGGATACGAAGAATCATGGAATGGAGGCCCAGAAACTATAAAAGAAGCTTAAATGGAACTGGTCAGGACACTTAGCTAGAACACAAAATGGACAATGGATACGAAGAATCATGGAATGGAGGCCCAGAAACTATAAAAGAAGCCGATCACGACCACCGACTAGATGGACCGACGACATAAAAAGAGAAACTGGTTACAAGCGGCCCAGTGTAGAGAACACTGGAAAGAACTAAGGGAGGCCTATGTCCAGTAGTTGGCATGATTGGCTGATTGATAATGAAGGGACTTTCTGTAATAACGTAATCTTTCATTCTGCTTTTAAATTTTTCGACTGTAATAATATACGCCGTCTGTAATAACGTAACGGGCCGTCTGTAATAACTTAATATTTCATTCTTATTTTAAATTTTTCGAAAATATATGCCCTTAATTATTAACATCATGAATCCCTTGAATATGCCATTTGGTATATTAAAATTTTAATGAAGGTGATTTTGAATTTAAATAATGTTACTTCAGTAATAAATAAATGGCTTTTTACAGATGTCTGGAAACTGGAAATATATGTGCGTATTTTAAGTATGGTTTATCACCTTATAAAAGTCCTGGATTAAGACTCTTCAGATTTCCAATAAAAAATCTTTTGACTTGTAAAAAATGGATAGTACACTCTGGTAAATAAATATTAACTTTATATTTTTGTATTTTACACCGTTACGCAATTAACTTGAAATTTTTTTTATTTTTTTTTCCATTATTTTTTCATTATTGCCCCAATGCACGCGTTCATATTCCATCCATCCATCCAATGGCACTACAGCCCAAATCGAGCCTTGGTCTCCTTCAATAAGCTTCTCCAATCATTTCGATTTACCGCTGTTCTTTTCCATGAACGCGTTCCCAAGAAGTTCCTGGCATCCTCATCGACTTCGTCTTCCCATCTCTTTTTAGGTCTTCCAACAGGTCTTCTTCCCTGCATTCTTGCATTCAGCAATTTTCTGGGGATTCTATTCTCATGCATGCGGACCACGTGCCCTGCCCACCGTAATATCTGCAGTTTAGTGTATTGTGCTAGAGTTTGTTCGCTATATTGCTCGTGTATTTCTATGTTATACCTAATTCGCCAGTTGTTATTGTCACTTATTGGGCCCAGTATCCTACGCAATATTTTTCTTTCAAACATATCTAATGCATTGGCAGATTTCTGTGTCACCACCCATGTTTCACAGCCATAACTTACTATGGGCCTGATTATTGTTTCATAGACCCGGAGTTTTGTTTTTATTTTTTTTCCATTATTTTTTCATTATTGCCCCAATGCATGCGTCATATTCGAGATGCATTAATTTGAATTTTATGTTTTTGTTGGTACAATAACTCCTGTGTTAACAGCCAACTGTACTAACAGCCAGTTTCAAAATTGTCCAAACCAATTTTATGTAGATTCCTTATTTATGATCTGGTATTTACGGCCAGCTTTATAATGCGGACGAATCCAAATAATCTCATATAATTTTGAAAGCCCATTTCATAGAAATTGAGCTGTTGATATCGATCAAATATTCTTGTCTGCTTTATGCAAATACCAAATGAGAGTGAGGTATCTGTTCCTCCAGATTGTGTTGTTGAGACATCCTGCTGTTCTGTTCTCCCATTCTCGAGAAAATAAGTTTATTCTAACCCAAACGTCCTCACTGTATGATCTGTAAGTTTCATCCGTTCAAAGTGCTCATTTTTGAAAAAAAAATGTTTAAAGTAAAATTTTTAATTTTTTTTTTAATTTGAAAAAAAATCCTTTTTTTTTAAATAACTTAAAAATTATTCGTGATACCAAAAATCTCAAAGAGTAAAAAAATGTATGTCTTGCATTTTTCCATGTTTTGAATGTTTTTATTTTCCTGTAAGACAAACATTGGTTAAGATATGCCTGTCCAAAATTTGCACATACTCGTGATTAGTGACTCGTTCAAAATATTTTAACTATAGCATGCTACAGCGTTTTCAAAAATAATCACTTTGAACCCATGAAACTTACGGATCATATATACAGTTGAGTCCGCGAATCTTTACCCGTGCGTCATCATTTAAAGCATACGAAATAAGGCGATGATAAGTCGGAAATTGAAATTTACTTTGCGTTTAGTAAATTTCAATTTCCGACTTATCATCGACTTACTTCGTACGCTTTAAATGATGACGTACGGCTAAAGATTCCCAGACTCAACTGTAAACAATAAATTATAAGTAAAGTAACCCCAATCTGAAATTTTAATTGCACGTTTATCTCTATTAAATCATTATAAGTTTATTTTTAATTTTGTTATATTAATATAATTCTAATGTTGAATGGGTTGCATGTGAGACTTCATTTTGAATGAAGTAAAAGACAGCCGTACTCTCAATCATTTATTGTAATTTCCGACAAAATAACTTCCTGTCGGAAGTTACAATAAATGATTGAGAGTACGTCTGTCTTTTACTTCATTTAATCTAATTCTATCTAATTTTGTAAAACTTCGAAGTTCGTCCGTCCATCTCATCCGCGGTCTTCCTCTTTTTCTTTTCTGTTTCCATGGTCGCCAGTGTAGACTTCGCTTATTCCATCTTCCATCTTTTTGCAGCAGAACGTGGCCGGCGAAATTCCATTTAAGTTGTGCAACCTGTCTTGATACATCGTTCTCCTTTGTTTTTCTCTTATCCACGAATGTCTTTTCCTGTCTTTAAGACCGATACCCAGCATCTGTCTTTCCATTGGTCTTTGTGTTTTGGATATTCTGTCAATGTTTTCTTTTGTGAAAGTCAAAAATCCATGTTTTTGAGCCATATGTGATAACTGGTAATATGCACTGGTTGATTACTTTCGTTCGAATATTATTGAGGGTACTTTTTATGCTTTTAAAGTATACATATGATAGTTTAATATTGTGAATATAATTGAATATATTTTGAATACAGAAATTAAATTGTTTTTTTTTCTTTACTGTACAGAAAGTTGATTTTTTTCAGTGGTGCTAAATATTAATATTGTTGTAGGGAATGCCGCATTGGGAATTCTCGAGTTTAGCGAGCGGATTTAAAAAAAATATATACAGTAAGCATTTTGATGAAATTTTTTTAAACAACGAAATATTTATCCGCTACTGCTGTACCAAAAAAATACAGTGAGGAAGAAGAGGAAGCTTTGTTACCGACACCACGTGTTTTACATACGTATTCGAGAACAAAACAACCATCAACCAGTGACGATATAGTTTCTAACAGTGATAATTCTGAACTTAACGATTTTGTCGCTATCACCATTGGTCAAGAAAAAAAATTTATAATTATCATACACTTGAAAGGAAATTGTCTGCATCTCGAAAACGGATTAATCTTCTGGAAACTCGTATAACAGTACTAAAAAGGAGTCCGGTTAAGATTGGACAAAATCTGTACAAACTGTACCAAAGCCACAAAATCAGTTTTCCGCTGCGTTGCTGAAAATGCAGTTGCATAAGAAAAACGAAAGTGGTCACCAATAGAAAAAAACTGCTATTGAAATTTTTTATAAAGGACCTAGCACGTATAAATTTCTGCGTCGAAAAGGAGTTGCATTACCAGCGGGTCCAACACTAAAAACATGGATTGCAAACTTTACCTGTAACACCGGTTTCAATAAAAAACATATTTTATATTATAAAAAATAAAGCAG
>NC_065451.1:146960107-147005239 GCF_917563875.1 Diabrotica virgifera virgifera | reverse complement strand
CAAAAGAAAGGAAACCCACTTATCGGTTACAAACGTGAGCAGAATAATAATTCTTAAACACTGTACGACCAAACTGATAGTTAATTGGTAAAAAGATAACTTGAGACATTAGGACAGTGTTCAGGAGAGACTGATACATTTCATGAGAATGTAGGATTGTATTCAATCGGGTAATTGGAAAACTAGTGGGGATACTGGAATTGTTACCTTGTTATTCCGGACATTTCTGGAATAACCGAAAATTTTATGTTAAAATGAAAGTATTATTTTGAAAATATTATATTCTTTTAATAACATAAGCTTAATCTTACTTTTTCTTCTCATTCTTTTTTGGGCTATGGCCCAATTATCTAGTAACCAAGACTAATATAATTGGCCAATATAATTATTAAATTAAGTGCTACAAAATGTTGCCGAGCTATGAAACCAGGTGTCGCTCTTCCGAACTTGCATGGTCCCAATATATAAAATAAATTGAAATTAAAATTTTATTGTTGCCTTAGGCTTTCTTAACATTTTCTTTTTTGACTCCTTTGCTTATGTTGAATAATAAAAAAAATTAGGTACTTTAACAACTAGCCATGTTCTTCATCAATATAGAGTGTTTCTAAATAAATGCGACAAACTTTAAGGGGTAGTTATTAGGCATTTTTTGACATACAATTAAGAATTTTATATTCACCATTGGCGTGCAAACGGGTATAAATATTTTAGATATATCCCGTATGCACGCCAATGGTAAATATAAAATTCTTAATTGTCTGTCAAAAAATGCACAATAACTACCTCTTAAAACCAACAAGACATATGTTTATAAAACAAACGGTGATTATTTTTTAATACAGAATTACCTCTTAAAGTTTGTCGCACTTATTTAAAAACTTTTTTTATATAAAAATTTATATAAAAAAAATGAAGAATATGGCACTTTTTTATTATCCAACATAAGCAAATGAATCAAAAAAGAAAATGTTAAGAAAGCTTAAGGCTACAATTGAGTTTTAATTTCAATATTTTATATATGCTAGAATATTCCACATGGTGTTCAGAATTTTGAGGAAAAACACAGTATGGTTGTTACACCCTGTATACAATGACATCTACCTGTCTAACAACAATATTATTACATCGATATTCTTAAAGAATAAGGCTATAACATACTAAAAAAATCACACAAATCAAACAACTGGTTTAGGAAATTCGAGATATCAAACATGACCCATCTTTAAGGTGTTCCATTAATTTTGCCGGTGTGTGTATTTCACAAGAAAATTTCAAGCAAAAAATTTACGTAAAATACAATTAATATGCGTTTTTCGGTATGGTTTATTTTAGTGGATAATAAATAAAGTAACATAACACCAAAATCTTCCTATAAATTATAAAGTATAATGAAGTTTCTATAATTATAAAATCTGAAAACGATACACAATTTAAAATAATATAAAAATTATACAAATATTGTCACTGACCTTTCTTTGGAATATTAAGCAATTGAAACATATTTTATTTGCTACTGTTTTGGCTGCGTCTTTTATCTTGTTTATACAGTGCTCTTCAGATAAAACTATCCATCTTGAATAACTTTTGAACCACTGATTTTTAGAAAAAACGCAAAAACACTTCAAATAATACTTAAAGGGGGAGTCATGATACCATATTTAAGCTTGCCGGGAAAGGCACCCTCCCATCCCCGTATCATCCCTTAATTTTTTTAAAACTACTACCACCTTTTTTATTTTATATTTGGATTCTCCTCCTTGTACTGATTTCAAAAATGTATAACACTTGATGCTTAAAGTGATTCGTTTATGAGAAAAATAAATACAAAAGCAAGAAAACTGTATTAAATAAAAATTATTCTTTTAACAAGTTTATAACATTTAGAAAGAACATTTCACTACCTCTTCTTCTTTCTCGAAACTCCTTATGCTCCTTAGGGGCGTCGGAGACCACTACCAAAAATTTTAAAAATAATTATTCAAAATCTTAACAATACTTATTCAAAATTTTAACAATAATTATTCAAAATTTTAACAATAATTATTCAAAATTTCAAAAGTCATTTTAAATAATAATTTTTAAAATTTTTGGTAGTGAAATGTTTATTTTAAATGTTTGTATGCTAATAAAATTGTTAAAAAAGAATTATTTTTAATCGTTTTCTTGCTTTTGTATTTATTTTTCTTATAAACTAATCACTCTAAGCATCATGTATTATACATTTTTGAAATCAGTACAAAGAGGAGAATCCAAATATAAAATAAAAAAGGTGGTAGTTATTTAAAAAAAATAAGGGATGATACGGGGGTGATAGGGTGCCTTTCTCGGTAAGCTTAAATATGGAATAATGTCTCCCCCTTCAAGTATTATTTGCCATGTTTTTGCGTTTTTTCTAAAAAATCAATGGTTCAAAAGTTATTTAAGGTGGATAGTTTTATCTGAAGAGTATATTGGACTTAGTTGTGTTTTAAAGTTTAGTTGGTATTTAAGGGGGCGGGGATGGTTTAACGAAATTTTCGATTTTTTTATTATTTTAAATAAAAGCACATAACTTCAAGAATACTCTCTGAAAATTTCAGATTGATTGCAGCAAAATTGCCTGTAAATGCCGCATGTTAAAAATCCCTATCTTTGACTCGCTTTGCAACAGCTTGGCGCCAGCACCCTTGAGCAACAGCTGTTCGCCTTTTTTTTTGTAAATTACTCCGCGGTTCAAAAACATATTCCGGTGTGCATCGCTAAGATTTGACAGACAAAAAAGAAATTGAAAATAAAAGTTGTCAAAACTTTAAACGGGTTTTTCTCAAAACTGTTTTTTTTTTCAAAGGCAGTAGACATTGTAATTCAAAAGCTAGTTGACTGATCTACCTCAAATTTTGCATATGAAGAGTACAGGGGGAAAACAAGGAATGTCACTTTTTCATGAATTTTGGCTTTTCTCGCCATGTGGTAGTACTAGCGAGTATAGAGTATCGAGTATCAACTGAGTACTATCGACTAGACTATCGATTCAGAATAATAACCAGAAAGATCAGTCTATATAAATTTTTTAAGAATTTGTATCCAGTCGAAGGATTGTCCGCACGCCACTGGACAAAAATAAGGATTGTTAGCAGTTTTTTGTGCATTATTAAATTAATGTTTTTTTTTTTGTTTATTTGGGTTTATATGACTGCGGATATTAAATCCATTCGTCAAATTAATAAGTTAATATAGATTAATATTATATTAAGATTATAAACTAATAATTGCTAGAATTCCGCTAAGAATCTCCTAACTAGTTTTTAGATATCATAAGAATTAAACCTTTATTGGTGTTTATCTCAATATGTATAAAATGTGACATTACCAGTTTTTCCCCTGTACTCTTCATATACATTCTTTAGGTAACGCTGTCGTTACGCATTTCGTGAGGTAAGGCTGTCAAAATTTTTTGTTTTGTGCTGATTTTTTGCTTAACAATAATAAATATGTTGATTTTCGCCCTTTTTACAAAAAAAATTCGGTATTTTGACTTCTGAGTGATAACAGAAACTCAAAAATCGTTTTCTCTTCTATGCGGTATTACTTTTTTGCATCTAAGTTCTTTTTATTATGCCGTATTTGGTAAAAATTTAAACAATAAAAATGTTGAAGTATTCTTAGTAACTCACAAAAAAACACATAACAAAATCACAGTCGTATATTATGAGATAAAGCCTCCGATTTTAAAGTTTATTTCAGTTTATATAAAGAAAAACGAATCTACAATTTTTTGATATGAATTAATATAAAAATTTAGCATACCCTATATACATATATTATATATATTCTCGAACGTACTTGTATCACAAATTTTACAAAAAATTTTAACTCTCTCTATGAGCCCGTAATTGTTGTAATTGAGCTGTCAAAACCATTGTTTTTTTCGCTAATAGTTCATTGTGTTCCTTGAGGAATCGGATTAAATCGGCCTAAAAAATAAAAAAAAAATGCATATAATAATTGTTTCAATGATGAACCAAATGATTACCAATAAACACAACCGATTATATGTATAGCGTTAATAGGCGTTTTAGGCTCATTGCTGGATGGATAATTTCGATCGTTTTCTCTTCTTAGGTGTCAGCTTTCAATCTCTGATTCCCAACTGACTGACATCTTCCATTACTGCAACACTCCATTTCCTTATTGGTCTCCCTCTATTTTTTTGCCCTCAGGTGCTCTCCAACCAATATTCTTGACTTGTGTGCCTCCTGCATTCTTTCTAAATGACCAAGCGATTCTAGTCTACGTTTTCTAACTATTTTTGATATCGGCGGGTTAGCATACATTTGCTACACTTACCATTCGTTGGTCTTTTCTATTCTTCCTTAACTACTTTTCCGCCAAGTATTCTGCGAATAATCTTTCTTTCCCAGGCTTCCAATCTATTCGGTATCATAGTCCATGTCTCGGCCCCGTTTAGGATGGGTCTTGTGGGTCTAATTATCGTTTTGTATACTCTTATTTTTGTATTACGTGATATTTCTTTTTTCTATAGATGCTATATAATGTGCAACTTCCCTCGCTACTTACATACATTCAAAACGAACAATTTCTGACGTAGTGAGAAAAGTCGGCCATTGCAGTGAGAAATATTTTTTCTCGCGGATTCTCCTACCGTTTTCCGTACATATGATCCCCGTTTCCATGGTAACATGAACAATACAAACACAATTAATGTTGTCAAACAAAATGTGTTGAAGCAAAACTTACCAGGAATTACCTTCAAAACTGTTCAAAAATAACTGTTAATTACAATTTTAAACAAATAACGTATATAAATTTTAAGAATATATATTAAATACCTACATGTATATATCGTCGCCTTAATACTATAATAACTATAACTTGATAACTCGAAATTAGTAGTTTTGAGATAAACGAGTTTAAAGATTTTTAAAATATTTGTGCTGCTCCCATGATGTTGGTAAATACGGAATTCACTCTGCAGCTCTAAAATACTGTTCCTTAACTTTTTGGCTACTGATCTATTTAGGAATACGGTGCAAATTTGCTTTTCCATATGGAAAATAACATGAAAAATTAAAGTTATCAACTTTTAGCACTACCATAATGTTAACATTCTGTAATGTCGCATGTCATGCCAAGTTGCATCTAAGTGAACTTTTTAACAAAACTAATATTTTAAGCATTATTTTGGTGAAAACTAGCCCTCTGCTATGGGGGTTGCCAGATCTGCTAACAATTCTAGAATTTTTGCGTTAACATGATCCGAATAAACAGATAGCATTTACGTGGTAAGCTCAATGGTTTCAGAAAAACACGTGCTACAACTAGATAACTGGAGTTACCTAGTTATAGCATTCAGTGTATGTCGTATTCACGATTATTTCTATTAAAAAATAGCTTGATAACTTATCTTGTCAAGTTTTAGCACTGAATTTTAGCGGCTTGAGTTTTATCAACTTTCGTCAATCGTAAATAAATACTTAACCCGTTTGAAGCTAGTTATCAAGTTTTTACACAATATAGAGGCAAATAAAATACATCTTCTGAACTAGTTATCTCAAAAACGTCAATTTTGGAGTTATCAAGTTATGGTACTAGCACTAAAAGCACCTAAATTGTTTAATTTTGAAGTTTGAACTCTTGACAAAACCGCATCCATAGAAAAAGTACAGTGTACAACATATGAGAAAATGTCATATTTCTCCCTCGCTGGATTTGCGGCCCTCGCCTCGTGCCAACAAACTTCTGCGCTCGTGAGTAATATTTTTTTTCTCACTTGTTAGACAATATACTATAGTTTTAATTATTTTGAGTGAGGGAAAAGAAAAGTATGTTTGAAGTGTGTAAAATTTAATTCCCAGCTGAGTGCTTTTGGCTTATAAAGCCATCTTCAGAGTTATGCTACAATAAAAGATCTCTGATGAATAATTAATGGTAGAATTCACAATTTCAAAATACCAATTTGAAGAGAGAGGGATCCCATGTATGATTGAAAAATATTTAATTTATGCAGTTTTTTTACTACTATATGGAAGTTTAAAACTTTTGACTTTTACTAAGATAGGAAGGTCCATATAGAATTAAACACACAACAGATCCAAGGTTCATAAATAGACAGGTTGCATGGTAACTTTCCACCAATCAGCGTCGAGAATCTAATGGCGGGAGTGACGTCACCCAGAATGCTGCATTCAAATTCATTCACTTCACTCATTGAAATGAACTCGGAAAGTAGGAATGTATTGAAAATGTGTATATTTAAAAAAAATACGTTTGGATTTTTAATGACTATTTATTTCATATATTCTTTAAAAAATGTGGTAGATACCTGTAGAGTTACAAAAATCATAGAATATAATTGCAATTAAATATATGCAGTAGAATAGCATTACTAGTTAATTAAAGCAGAAGGAGATTCTTTCTTGTGTATATATGGGACTAAGGTCCGGTACTTTATGTCCCGGTTAAACCTCGGTTAGCTAACCGGGGTTTAATCGGGACAGAAAAGTACTTCATAGAGCCTCTTGCGTTGTAATAAAAGCAATTATAATTATCATTATAATTATTTATGAATATAATAATAAGTATAATTGCGTTTATGTCTATGTTATGCATATATTTCTGTCCCGATTAAACCCCGGTTAACTAACCGGCTGTTAACGGAGACATAAAGTACCGGCCCTAAATCATTCAAATATCCTAGGTATATTAATAATGGGTTGAATACAATTTACTTTTTTTAAATGATTTTGAGTAGGTATATAATAATTTTGAATTGGGGATAATGCATGTAGTACATTATTATAAATTCCTCCTAACATGTAAACCATGGTGAAAAAGAGATTTAACTAAAGATTTATGTATCAAAATTAGTAGTTTTTCCCTTAAGTTTAACATAAGAGCATCTGATTACGTTAGGTACTGGATTATAATATCTAAAACTATTAAAAAATTATGATTCCATTCAATAGGTACCTGTGAAGTTTTACATTAACAGTAAATTATAAAAAAATACAATTTCAGTGCAATAAAGGGAATTTTCCCCATTTTATATATTCATTTAATTTATAATTGTTTATTCAAACTATCTTCAGACAGCTGCAATATTGATTATAATTTTATATGAAAGAATTACATATAATAGATCTATTATCTATAGACTTAATTAGATATATTGTTCAATAAGTCTAAGCAGATTGTAACCTACACAGATGATGTAAACTTGATGTGAAGAACCGCAAGAGACATTACAGAACTGTAATGTCTCTATACAAGAATGTCCTTTACTATACAATACAGCAGAAAGAAAATCCAGTAAGTAAGTAGGTACTTAATACAACCACATTAAAATGTATCTTAACACTTATAAAAGAGTTTTGGGTTTAAGTTATTATATTAAAAACACTTAATGATATCTACAGATACATTATATCTCAAGATATAAACACAAATTAAAACACTAACGATATTTAATAACAAAATATAGCCTCCAGACCACGTATCCTATTATATTTACAAACAATTCGTAAAATTGATCGTCTGGGTGACGTCACGATGACAATATTTCATTTGTCAATGTCAAAGTTACCAACCTAACAGATCATTGTGATGTTCCAGAAAAAAGTGAAACCAAAAGTTAATTACATAAATTGTTTTGCCCCTTATGTCACACTAGACCAGTAAGGATCTGCGAAAAAACGTCTATTTTTGGATGTGAGAGGTGGCATTCGGATTTTTGCAGATAAAGTTAGATACACCTTCAGTAATAATAATTGACTTATGCTCCTTCTCAAATATGCCCGGAACATTAATAAAAAAATTAAAATATTTAAAAATTTCGAAAAACAGCGATTTTTTTCTGCTTTCTTTGCTTATAACTTTATGGAACAAAGTCGCAGAGAAATAAAATAAAGATAATTGAATTTTGTATGATATACGACTGGTAAAAAATTTCTTCAGTACCTTTTCTGCAATATATACAAAATAAGGGGGCAAAATAAGTCTGTTGTTATTCAATATTTTTTAACCACTTTGGTGGCACTTATAACCTTAGTAATTCGCTTAGGAAATTATTTGTAACATACTTAAATCATGTACCAAATTTCATTAAAATCGACCTAATAAATTTTGCATAATAAATTTGCAATCTAAATGTTTTTAAAAAAGTTCAAATTTTTTAAAATCTTTCTGAACAAAAAGTGAGACCATTTAGATAGTCATGTCAAAGATACGGCCCGCGGGCCGCATCCGGCCCCCGGGCCATACCAATACGGCCCGCGATCGCAATGTGTCACAGAAAGAAGAATAATGTTTTTTAGAGCTTTTAGACTTCACTCGATTGCTCTACGGAAGTTTTAAAATGCGTACACTACACTACATTTATAAGTCATTTCAAAGGCAGCGCGTGCCTAGACAAGCGAGAGAGATAGACAGTAACACCATCTCTTAGCGGAAACACCCTATTATTTTTGTTGAGAACAATAGAATCTTCCATGCGCTTCGAGTCTAGACTAGAACCTTCCTTATCGATATAAAAGAAGTGCGTCGACGTGTCACGTGAGTCAGTTGCGAAGTAGTGGTTGAGAAGGTATTGTACATTTGTTTGTGTCGTGCGTGTGCGATATCCATAATTGTGTCGAGTTCCATATTTGTTACGATTTCGGCATAATGTCACAAAAACGTAAAGTTGATAGTGAACGTAGAGTTTTTCAGTCTAAATGGGAAAATGCATATTTTTTCATAGAATGGAAAGGTAAACCACTGTGTTTGCAATCAAACAGTTGCTGTTTGTAAGGAGTTTAACTTGAAGAGACACTATGATACGAATCATAAATCAAAATTCGATTGTTACACTGAAAAAATAAGAATGGACAGATTGTCATCTTTAAAATCTAAACTTCAAGGTCAACAATCGATGTTTACTAAAGCTAATACTGAGAGCGAAGATGCCCTGAAATCAAGTTTTATTATTGCATTAGAAATCGCGAAGAGATCAAAACCTTTCACTGATGGTGATTTTATTAAAGACTGTATGTTGAAAGTTGCCGATGTTTCATTTCCATTTCAAAAGTCAATAATTCAAAATATTTCGCTGTCAAGAAACACTGTTGCTTCAAGAATAAATGATTTATCTCAAAATTTGGTTCTTCAACTGAAGGAGAAAATTAAGGAATTTACAAACTTTTCACTGGCTGTTGATGAGAGCACTGATACTGTTGATACAGCTCAACTTGCTGTTTTTATACGAGGTATTAACAGTAACTTTGAAATAACTGAAGAACTATTAAAGTGCGTTCCATTGACAGGTACTACAACAGCAAATGATATTTATTCTGCATTGGAGCATTTGATGGCAGAATATGGACTCGATTGGAATATACTTAGCAGCACAACTACGGATGGCGCTCCTGCCATGGTTGGCCAACATTCGGGCGTTGTAACTAAATTAAAACAGAAAACATCAGGAAATTTTGTGGGATTTCACTGTATAATTCACCAGGAATCATTGGCATCCAAACATTTAAAAATGGACCATGTCATGCAACCTATAATTAAAATAGTAAATTTTATAAGGAGCAGAGGACTAAATCACCGACAGTTCAGGCAGTTTTTACAAGATTTGGACGAAAAGTTTTCTGATGTCCCTTATTTCACCGAAGTTCGTTGGCTCAGTCGAGGAGTAGTTTTAGAAAGATTTTTTGCATTACGTGACCCTATTCAAGCTTTCATGTTAGAAAAAGGCAACCCAATTGATTATGACAATGACTGGTGGGTTGATTGTGCCTTTTTGGTAGATATGAATATACACTTGACTGATCTGAATGTAAAGTTACAGGGTAAAAATCTGATTGTCACTCAAATGTACTCATGTATTCAAGCCTTTGAAACAAAGTTGAGGCTGTGGGAAAATCAGGTAAAAAATCAAACTTTGGATAATTTCCCTCATTTAAAATCATTTGGCACAGTGGATCAAAAAAAATTGGATCAATATTCTCAACTTCTGCAAAATCTTATCACGGAATTCAACAATCGTTTTGAAGACTTCCACAAAATGAATGAAATGGAATTCCCAATTTTCAACAATCCATTCAATTTTGAAGCTTCACAGGCACCAGTTCATTTGCAAATGGAGTTGATAGATCTTCAATCGGACAGTATTTTGAAAGAAAAATTTAAAGAGGTTAACGCACTTACATTTTATACACAATATTTCAAGAGTTTGGATAACTACCCGGAATTAAAAAAGCATGCAGCACGTATTCTGTGCATGTTTGGTAGCACCTATTTATGTGAGCAGATGTTTTCCGTCATGAAAATAAATAAGAACAAACATCGCACAAGACTTACAAATGAACATCTCCAATCAATTCTTAAAATAAATACAACGAATATGATACCTGACATCAATGAGCTTGTCAAAAACAAGAGAAGTCAGGTATCTGGATCCTCGAGCTCAAAATAATTACCCTCTTTTATAACTTTGATATGATTTTTAACAACCGTATATTATAAGTATACTATTAAATAAAATGTTATAATAATTCAGTACATTTTTTTTTATTTGAATCTGGCCCGCCGACACATTCTGAATTTAATATATGGCCCTCTGCAAAATTGAGTTTGACACCCCTGATTTAGAAGTTGGCTAATTTTTTACATATAAAGAGGTGCTCTACCTATCTAATACACTTTAAATTTTAAATTTATAAACAATTTTTTGGCTTATAATCAAATAGCTTTGTTTAATAATAAAAAAATTAATTTTTAGCAATGCAAATAATTAAAACCGGTATAATTTGACTTAAACTTTCAAATGCTGTCAGCAGAATTGCTATTTTATTTTTTAATCAAACGTTATTCGCGTTAAAAAATTGCAATTTCTCGATTTTTTGAAAGTTCCACCGCGTTTATCTCGAAAACTATGCATCCTACGAAAAAACTTGTAAACATTTTTTGCTTAGAATTACCCAAGAAATACAAAAAAATATTTTATTTTGCGAAAAATCGATTTTATGTAATTCCTCAAGTTCTTTGTTTATAACAATCTTATCGACATCTGGATCAACTGTTACCCAAAAAACTCGTGTTCTACGGGTCAAAATACATAAAAAACTTGGGTAAGTCCATCTAAATAAAGGAGCCCGTAGCACCCCCTCCTGGCCACAGCACTAATTTGTTTATAAGCCAAAAAATTGTTTATAACTTTAAAACATTGCTGAGGCTGCTTAAATAATCCGATTTCAATTCTGTAAAGTGCATTAGATAGGTGGAGTACTTCTTTATATGTAAAAAATTGACAAATATTTGTATGTTCTAGTTTTTGTTGTGCAAGATTTTAAAAAATTTTAATATTTTAAAAAAGTTTAGATTGCAAAATTATTATGCAAAATCTAGTAAGTCAATTTTAATGAAATTTGGTGTACGGTTTTAGCACATTACAAAAATTTTCTAAGCGAATTAGGAAGGTTCCAAATGTAACCTAAGTGATGGAAAATCATTGAATAAGGACAGGCTTGTTTTGCCCCCTTATTTTATATTTATTGCTATTTTGCAGCAAGGGTGATAAATTAAGACATTTTTAACCAATCGCATTTCATAGAAAATTTAATAATCTTTGTTTTATTCCTATAAGACTTTGTTCTAAAATACATAGTTTTTAAGTTATAAGCAAAAAAAGTAGAAAAAAAATGAAATTTTTTGAAATTTTAAATGTTTTATTTTTTTTATTAATGTTCCGGGCATATTTGAGAAGGAGCATAAATCAATTATTATTAACGAAGTTATCACCTAACTTTATCCGCAAAAATCTGAATGCCACCTCTCACATCCACCTAAAAACAGATCTTTACTGGTCTACACAGCAAACTTCCAATATTAAAACATGGATAATTGGTGGACAAAGTGTTACATTTAAAAGAGCGCTCTTTTAGTTTTATGATTTTATAGTTGTATATTATAGTTGTAAAGGGTGATTCATTTAGAGCTACTTTTTTAAAAAAGAAAAAACAATGAAAAAAATTAATTTTATTTGAAAATCTTTATTTTCGTACAAAAGAACCATTCTTTACAATTACTTCTTAAAGATAATTTTTTTCAAATGTTGACGATGACTGCGGTTAAGACGGTCCATTCTGAAGTTCTAATTCTCGATGACGCGTTCGAGCTTTTCGATTGGTATTTGACCAGTGACTCGAGTAATACTGGCCTCCAATGCCTCAATCGTAGCCGGTTTATTCATGTAGACTTTGGACTTGAGGTAGCCCCAGAGGAAAACCGGCGGGTGTAATTTCCTCACCAAAATAATCTTTTGCCTGCGTTTATAAGGGTATGTCATAATCCCACAGGTATTTTCCTCACCAAGACCAAAATGGTTATTTCAGGTAGATTTTACTAAAAGGCATTCAATTGAATTATTTATCTACTATTAAATTACAGTAGGTACCTATAATTATAATAATTAATTGATTAATTATAGTATTTTATTTTTAGTCATAATTGGAATTTTGACAAAAATGGCATGTTTAATAGAAAGTGATCGCGGTAAACCTTACGCGGTATTGGTATTTGAAAATTTTATTTTTTATAAAGTGAAAGTTTTAAAAAGTGAAGAAGTATTCTGGAGGATAAAACAACTTGTAGTGCAAAATTTTTTACTATTGGTGCAACTTTTACAATATCTAGAAGTAGCCGACAACATAATCATGAACCAGATTGTCAGAAGTTAGATCGAAAAATTGTTTCTAACTATTGTAAACGTAAAGCCGAAGAGAATTGAAAAACCAGCAAAAATTATACGCCAAGCACTTGCAGCTTATTTGTCTGAAACAATTACTACGATTGTTGTCAGTTACATAAGAAAAAATATATAAGGTAAAAAAGGGTTCAAGGCAGGTTTTGTTTATATTCGATTCAGAGTTGGACTACCATCTCCATATAGTAACTATTTCAGCATCCTTATGCATCATCAGTGAAGATTATGCAGTCACAACTCTGAAGGGAATACAAACATTCTGCCTCTTTTAAAGCAAACCATCGCGATGCGATGAACCCGCCTTTTGAGACGCAATACAGCGACATCTCTCGTATTACGAGGAAAACGAAAAGCCCTAGATACAAAGTTTACTACTTTTTAAACAATTAGAATAATTGAAATAAAAATATAATAAACAATATTTTAAATCCAAGACTTTTCGTTAATAAACTGCTTTCTGGCTGCATCCCATATCTCCGGATTTTACAATATATAATCACATAGAGACGACGAAATAGGATAAAGCAAATAGAGGACACTTAGGCCACGCATTTACCTTCTCTTCGTCTAGGAAAAGGACCGAAAGACAGTTTCTAAATACTCACAAATTGAGTAAAAATGAAAAAGATAAAAAAGGGGTTCAAGGCAGGTTTTGTTTATATTCGATTCAGAGTTGGACTACCATCTCCATATAGTAACTATTTCAGCATCCTTATGCATCATCAGTGAAGATTATGCAGTCACAACTCTGAAGGGAATACAAACATTCTGCCTCTTTTAAAGCAAACCATCGCGATGCGATGAACCCTAAGTGTCCTCTATTTGCTTTCTCCTATTTCGTCGTCTCTATGTGATTATATATTGTAAAATCCGGAGATATGGGATGCAGCCAGAAAGCAGTTTATTAACGAAAAGTCTTGGATTTAAAATATTGTTTATTATATATTTATTTCAATTATTCTAATTGTTTAAAAAGTAGTAAACTTTGTATCTAGGGCTTTTCGTTTTCCTCGTAATACGAGAGATGTCGCTGTATTGCGTCTCAAAAGGCGGGTTCATCGCATCGCGATGGTTTGCTTTAAAAGAGGCAGAATGTTTGTATTCCCTTCAGAGTTGTGACTGCATAATCTTCACTGATGATGCATAAGGATGCTGAAATAGTTACTATATGGAGATGGTAGTCCAACTCTGAATCGAATATAAACAAAACCTGCCTTGAACCCTTTTTTATCTTTTTCATTTTTACTCAATTTGTGAGTATTTAGAAACTGTCTTTCGGTCCTTTTCCTAGACGAAGAGAAGGTAAATGCGTGGCCTAAGTGTCCTCTATTTGCTTTCTCCTATTTCGTCGTCTCTATGTGATTATATATTGTAAAATCCGGAGATATGGGATGCAGCCAGAAAGCAGTTTATTAACGAAAAGTCTTGGATTTAAAATATTGTTTATTATATTTTTATTTCAATTATTCTAATTGTTTAAAAAGTAGTAAACTTTGTATCTAGGGCTTTTCGTTTTCCTCGTAATACGAGAGATGTCGCTGTATTGCGTCTCAAAAGGCGGGTTCATCGCATCGCGATGGTTTGCTTTAAAAGAGGCAGAATGTTTGTATTCCCTTCAGAGTTGTGACTGCATAATCTTCACTGATGATGCATAAGGATGCTGAAATAGTTACTATATGGAGATGGTAGTCCAACTCTGAATCGAATATAAACAAAACCTGCCTTGAACCCTTTTTTATCTTTTTCATTTTTACTCAATTTGTGAGTATTTAGAAACTGTCTTTCGGTCCTTTTCCTAGACGAAGAGAAGGTAAATGCGTGGCCTAAGTGTCCTCTATTTGCTTTCTCCTATTTCGTCGTCTCTATGTGATTATATATTGTAAAATCCGGAGATATGGGATGCAGCCAGAAAGCAGTTTATTAACGAAAAGTCTTGGATTTAAAATATTGTTTATTATATTTTTATTTCAATTATTCTAATTGTTTAAAAAGTAGTAAACTTTGTATCTAGGGCTTTTCGTTTTCCTCGTAAAAAAATATATAATTATCGACGAAAAATGATGCCTGGTCGACTTCCTTCCAATATTGATAAGGTTCAAGAATTTGTGACGGGGTGTGCTCAAAAAACAACCAAGAGGGAAAATTTTCTCTTTATAAATGGTGTCAAAAGTAGGATAATTGTATTTAGTTGTGAAACAAATATAAGACTTTTAGCCACATTGAATTGTATTATATGGATGGCACCAGTGCCGGATTAAGAGGGAGGCTATGGGACTATTAGCCCCCGCCGGTAAATTTTGAAAGGCGGTACGTCGCGTCGCTCCCATCACGTTTTAATTCTATATGTGGATATTTCAAATTTATGGGGTTGCAGCAGAATGTACTACGGAAAGTACTTCTCTTTTTTAGTTGCTGAAGAAATTTATGTTTTTTCCTCAGCTTCAACTTACAGATGAAAACGACTCACTGATCTATTGAAAAATTGTGGCCATACATTTGTTCCAAAAACAGTTAATTTGACTCAATGGTGAGGACGATTTAATGCATTAAAAGCTCTTAATTTATGCTATCAAGATATAAAGCAAGCACTTTTAGAGTTATCCTCTAACGATTAGTCTATCCTCAAGCAAACAATTTACACGAAAATATGGCTACGTTAGAATTTGGTATTTATATTGCCTTTTGGTTCGAGGTACTGGAAAGAACTGACCTAGCGAGTAAATCTTTACAAAGCGCAAATATGGACTTACATACCTATATGTTCGTCTTTGCTCATACAACATAGCTCATTACAACATTTTACGAGTCTCCTTCGTGATAAATGTAATTTATTTGAACAAAAGGGGCAGCTCTTATCACAACAAACGGAATACAGCAAAGAAATTAGAAGTTGCAAAAGAAAATTACAGTTTGACGAAGCAGATACAGAAGAGATCCTTACACCGCAAAATAAGATTAGAATCCAAGTGCTGTATAAAACAATTGATTATTTGGCAAATAATCTGAAATCTAGAGGAAAAGCTTATGAAGATCTTGCCATCACTTTCTCATTTTTATTTTATCTACCTCTTTCAGAGGATAACGTGATTTCAGACAGAAGTGTCGGTATTAGTGAATATTTATTCGAACGACTTGGATACATCTTTAGCAAGTGAGTGTATTCAATTAAAACATTTTATAATGTCACTACTAGGCCAAGTTGAGTATAAAAATCCAACAACTCACAGTGCTACTTTTGTGATCGAGCTTTTGCACAAAAATAATATAATTGCAACCTCCCAAAACGTAGAAATAGCACTAAGGATCTTCTTATCGTTGATGGTTACTAATGCAACTGGTGAAAGATCATTTTCCACTTTAAAACGGGTCAAAAATTATTTGAGAAATACGATGACGGAAGAAACATTAAATTCGTTCGCTGTTTTAAATATTAATAACTAGCTGACCCGGCAGACTTCGTACTGCCTCAATAGATAAAAACAAACTGTTGTATACAATAAACTTAAAATTAACAAAAGGAATTCGTAATTAACAAACAAAAATGCTCGATGTGAATGAGGTTTTATTATTATTTTTAATTAATTACACATGATGTTTGAAATAATAAAGTTTAGTTAGAAGTAACAAAATAAAGTTTGTAGTGCAACAGTTACAATCTTAAATTTGTTTATCTTATAATGAATATAACAGCTTTATTATATCTACATTCAAAACAACCATCTATTTATTATTAGGTTCGGGGAGATTCCAAGTCTATAGGTGTTGATTAAATAAAATTAAATTCAATTAAAATTAAATAAAAAGTAAATGAAGTAAATTAAAATTAAATGAAATTGAATAAACGTAAATAAAAATAAAAAAAACTGAATAAAATTAAATACAAATAAATAAAATCATATTAACTTAAATACAATTAAATAAAGTTAAAAAAGAATTAAATAAAAATAATAAATAAATTAAAAAATAATAATAAAATTAAATAAAAGAAAATATAGTCTAATAAAAATAAATAAAATTTAATAAAATGAAATAAAATAAAATAAACAAAAATAAATAAAATACTTAAACTAAATAAAATTAAACAAAATGAATTAAAATTAAATAAAATTTTATAAAATAAACAAAAATAAATAAAATACTTAAACTAAATAAAATTAAACAAAATGAATTAAAATTAAATAAAATTTTATAATTTGCTGCTTGTTCTTTTCGTGTGCTCAGAATTTTTCTCCTGCTTACGGTTCCGTTTAGAGATATTTTTTGAAAATTTCGCAAAATTAAAAAATTCATATTTTGCCCAATTTGAGTCCCAAAGTTAAACTGTGCCACTTCGCTTCTATGAAATTTGTCGCTCGTTCTTCTTCTGTCCTCAGAATATTCCTACGGCTTGAGATATTGTATTTCGGACACCGATTGTGCTAGACAAAAAATTTTAGTACGGTTCTGCTCGGAATTCAGCAAGGAGTCTACCTACTTAATTTCATATTTTTCACGTCATTATTGTGAGAGTTACGGCGTCATGGGCAACCCCCTAATGACATACGGGTATGAAATATAGACAGCAACCTACTCCCAGTACAGTCCAATATACCTGCAAAATTTCATAAAAATCTGTTCAGTCGTTCTCGAGTTATAAATGGTGTAACTAACACAACCTCGACTTTCTTTTATATATATAGATGTAAAATATTTAAATGGCTATTAAAAAATAACGGTCTGAGATAAAAAATTGAAAATTTAGGATTGTATGTATCTTTTGCTTCTACATCTCATAAAAATAGTAAAAAACGGTTTTTCCAAAAATTAAAAAAATATATCAGGGGGGGCAACACCCCTTATGACGTACGGGTATGAAACTCCATATTATCCTATTCCCAGACCGCTAGAATATACATGTAAAATTTCATAAAAATCTGTTCAGTCGTTCTCGAGTTATAAATGGTGTAACTAACACAACCTCGACTTTCTTTTATATATATAGATGTAAAATATTTAAATGGCTATTAAAAAATAACGGTCTGAGATAAAAAATTGAAAATTTAGGATTGTATGTATCTTTTGCTTCTACATCTCATAAAAATAGTAAAAAACGGTTTTTCCAAAAATTAAAAAAATATATCAGGGGGGGCAACACCCCTTATGACGTACGGGTATGAAACTCCATATTATCCTATTCCCAGACCGCTAGAATATACATGTAAAATTTCATAAAAATCTGTTCAGTCGTTCTCGAGTTATAAATGGTGTAACTAACACAACCTCGACTTTCTTTTATATATATAGATGTAAAATATTTAAATGGCTATTAAAAAATAACGGTCTGAGATAAAAAATTGAAAATTTAGGATTGTATGTATCTTTTGCTTCTACATCTCATAAAAATAGTAAAAAACGGTTTTTCCAAAAATTAAAAAAACATATCAGGGGGGCAACACCCCTTATGACGTACGGGTATGAAACTCCATATTATCCTATTCCCAGACCGCTAGAATATACATGTAAAATTTCATAAAAATCTGTTCAGTCGTTCTCGAGTTATAAATGGTGTAACTAACACAACCTCGACTTTCTTTTATATATATAGATGTAAAATATTTAAATGGCTATTAAAAAATAACGGTCTGAGATAAAAAATTGAAAATTTAGGATTGTATGTATCTTTTGCTTCTACATCTCATAAAAATAGTAAAAAACGGTTTTTCCAAAAATTAAAAAAATATATCAGGGGGGGCAACACCCCTTATGACGTACGGGTATGAAACTCCATATTATCCTATTCCCAGACCGCTAGAATATACATGTAAAATTTCATAAAAATCTGTTCAGTCGTTCTCGAGTTATAAATGGTGTAACTAACACAACCTCGACTTTCTTTTATATATATAGATGTAAAATATTTAAATGGCTATTAAAAAATAACGGTCTGAGATAAAAAATTGAAAATTTAGGATTGTATGTATCTTTTGCTTCTACATCTCATAAAAATAGTAAAAAACGGTTTTTCCAAAAATTAAAAAAATATATCAGGGGGGGCAACACCCCTTATGACGTACGGGTATGAAACTCCATATTATCCTATTCCCAGACCGCTAGAATATACATGTAAAATTTCATAAAAATCTGTTCAGTCGTTCTCGAGTTATAAATGGTGTAACTAACACAACCTCGACTTTCTTTTATATATATAGATGTAAAATATTTAAATGGCTATTAAAAAATAACGGTCTGAGATAAAAAATTGAAAATTTAGGATTGTATGTATCTTTTGCTTCTACATCTCATAAAAATAGTAAAAAACGGTTTTTCCAAAAATTAAAAAAATATATCAGGGGGGGCAACACCCCTTATGACGTACGGGTATGAAACTCCATATTATCCTATTCCCAGACCGCTAGAATATACATGTAAAATTTCATAAAAATCTGTTCAGTCGTTCTCGAGTTATAAATGGTGTAACTAACACAACCTCGACTTTCTTTTATATATATAGATGTAAAATATTTAAATGGCTATTAAAAAATAACGGTCTGAGATAAAAAATTGAAAATTTAGGATTGTATGTATCTTTTGCTTCTACATCTCATAAAAATAGTAAAAAACGGTTTTTCCAAAAATTAAAAAACTATATCAGGGGGGGCAACACCCCTTATGACGTACGGGTATGAAACTCCATATTATCCTATTCCCAGACCGCTAGAATATACATGTAAAATTTCATAAAAATCTGTTCAGTCGTTCTCGAGTTATAAATGGTGTAACTAACACAACCTCGACTTTCTTTTATATATATAGATGTAAAATATTTAAATGGCTATTAAAAAATAACGGTCTGAGATAAAAAATTGAAAATTTAGGATTGTATGTATCTTTTGCTTCTACATCTCATAAAAATAGTAAAAACGGTTTTTCCAAAAATTAAAAAAATATATCAGGGGGGGCAACACCCCTTATGACGTACGGGTATGAAACTCCATATTATCCTATTCCCAGACCGCTAGAATATACATGTAAAATTTCATAAAAATCTGTTCAGTCGTTCTCGAGTTATAAATGGTGTAACTAACACAACCTCGACTTTCTTTTATATATATAGATGTAAAATATTTAAATGGCTATTAAAAAATAACGGTCTGAGATAAAAAATTGAAAATTTAGGATTGTATGTATCTTTTGCTTCTACATCTCATAAAAATAGTAAAAAACGGTTTTTCCAAAAATTAAAAAAATATATCAGGGGGGGCAACACCCCTTATGACGTACGGGTATGAAACTCCATATTATCCTATTCCCAGACCGCTAGAATATACATGTAAAATTTCATAAAAATCTGTTCAGTCGTTCTCGAGTTATAAATGGTGTAACTAACACAACCTCGACTTTCTTTTATATATATAGATGTAAAATATTTAAATGGCTATTAAAAAATAACGGTCTGAGATAAAAAATTGAAAATTTAGGATTGTATGTATCTTTTGCTTCTACATCTCATAAAAATAGTAAAAAACGGTTTTTCCAAAAATTAAAAAACTATATCAGGGGGGGCAACACCCCTTATGACGTACGGGTATGAAACTCCATATTATCCTATTCCCAGACCGCTAGAATATACATGTAAAATTTCATAAAAATCTGTTCAGTCGTTCTCGAGTTATAAATGGTGTAACTAACACAACCTCGACTTTCTTTTATATATATAGATGTAAAATATTTAAATGGCTATTAAAAAATAACGGTCTGAGATAAAAAATTGAAAATTTAGGATTGTATGTATCTTTTGCTTCTACATCTCATAAAAATAGTAAAAACGGTTTTTCCAAAAATTAAAAAAATATATCAGGGGGGGCAACACCCCTTATGACGTACGGGTATGAAACTCCATATTATCCTATTCCCAGACCGCTAGAATATACATGTAAAATTTCATAAAAATCTGTTCAGTCGTTCTCGAGTTATAAATGGTGTAACTAACACAACCTCGACTTTCTTTTATATATATAGATGTAAAATATTTAAATGGCTATTAAAAAATAACGGTCTGAGATAAAAAATTGAAAATTTAGGATTGTATGTATCTTTTGCTTCTACATCTCATAAAAATAGTAAAAAACGGTTTTTCCAAAAATTAAAAAAATATATCAGGGGGGGCAACACCCCTTATGACGTACGGGTATGAAACTCCATATTATCCTATTCCCAGACCGCTAGAATATACATGTAAAATTTCATAAAAATCTGTTCAGTCGTTCTCGAGTTATAAATGGTGTAACTAACACAACCTCGACTTTCTTTTATATATATAGATGTAAAATATTTAAATGGCTATTAAAAAATAACGGTCTGAGATAAAAAATTGAAAATTTAGGATTGTATGTATCTTTTGCTTCTACATCTCATAAAAATAGTAAAAAACGGTTTTTCCAAAAATTAAAAAAATATATCAGGGGGGGCAACACCCCTTATGACGTACGGGTATGAAACTCCATATTATCCTATTCCCAGACCGCTAGAATATACATGTAAAATTTCATAAAAATCTGTTCAGTCGTTCTCGAGTTATAAATGGTGTAACTAACACAACCTCGACTTTCTTTTATATATATAGATGTAAAATATTTAAATGGCTATTAAAAAATAACGGTCTGAGATAAAAAATTGAAAATTTAGGATTGTATGTATCTTTTGCTTCTACATCTCATAAAAATAGTAAAAAACGGTTTTTCCAAAAATTAAAAAAATATATCAGGGGGGGCAACACCCCTTATGACGTACGGGTATGAAACTCCATATTATCCTATTCCCAGACCGCTAGAATATACATGTAAAATTTCATAAAAATCTGTTCAGTCGTTCTCGAGTTATAAATGGTGTAACTAACACAACCTCGACTTTCTTTTATATATATAGATGTAAAATATTTAAATGGCTATTAAAAAATAACGGTCTGAGATAAAAAATTGAAAATTTAGGATTGTATGTATCTTTTGCTTCTACATCTCATAAAAATAGTAAAAAACGGTTTTTCCAAAAATTAAAAAACTATATCAGGGGGGGCAACACCCCTTATGACGTACGGGTATGAAACTCCATATTATCCTATTCCCAGACCGCTAGAATATACATGTAAAATTTCATAAAAATCTGTTCAGTCGTTCTCGAGTTATAAATGGTGTAACTAACACAACCTCGACTTTCTTTTATATATATAGATGTAAAATATTTAAATGGCTATTAAAAAATAACGGTCTGAGATAAAAAATTTAAAATTTAGGATTGTATGTATCTTTTGCTTCTACATCTCATAAAAATAGTAAAAACGGTTTTTCCAAAAATTAAAAAAATATATCAGGGGGGGCAACACCCCTTATGACGTACGGGTATGAAACTCCATATTATCCTATTCCCAGACCGCTAGAATATACATGTAAAATTTCATAAAAATCTGTTCAGTCGTTCTCGAGTTATAAATGGTGTAACTAACACAACCTCGACTTTCTTTTATATATATAGATGTAAAATATTTAAATGGCTATTAAAAAATAACGGTCTGAGATAAAAAATTGAAAATTTAGGATTGTATGTATCTTTTGCTTCTACATCTCATAAAAATAGTAAAAAACGGTTTTTCCAAAAATTAAAAAAATATATCAGGGGGGGCAACACCCCTTATGACGTACGGGTATGAAACTCCATATTATCCTATTCCCAGACCGCTAGAATATACATGTAAAATTTCATAAAAATCTGTTCAGTCGTTCTCGAGTTATAAATGGTGTAACTAACACAACCTCGACTTTCTTTTATATATATAGATGTAAAATATTTAAATGGCTATTAAAAAATAACGGTCTGAGATAAAAAATTGAAAATTTAGGATTGTATGTATCTTTTGCTTCTACATCTCATAAAAATAGTAAAAAACGGTTTTTCCAAAAATTAAAAAAATATATCAGGGGGGGCAACACCCCTTATGACGTACGGGTATGAAACTCCATATTATCCTATTCCCAGACCGCTAGAATATACATGTAAAATTTCATAAAAATCTGTTCAGTCGTTCTCGAGTTATAAATGGTGTAACTAACACAACCTCGACTTTCTTTTATATATATATAGATGTAAAATATTTAAATGGCTATTAAAAAATAACGGTCTGAGATAAAAAATTGAAAATTTAGGATTGTATGTATCTTTTGCTTCTACATCTCATAAAAATAGTAAAAAACGGTTTTTCCAAAAATTAAAAAAATATATCAGGGGGGGCAACACCCCCTTATGACGTACGGGTATGAAACTCCATATTATCCTATTCCCAGACCGCTAGAATATACATGAAAAATTTCATAAAAATCTGTTCAGTCGTATCTCGAGTTATAAATGGTGTAACTACACACCCTCGACTTATCTTATAATATATAGATGTAAAATATTTAAATGGCTATTAAAAATAACGGTCTGAGATAAAAAATTGAAAATTTAGGATTGTATGTATCTTTTGCTTCTACATCTCAAAAAATAGTAAAAAACGGGTATATCCAAAAATTAAAAAAATATATCAGGGGGGGCAACACCCCTTATGACGTACGGGTAAGAAACTCCATATTATCCTATTCCCAGACCGCTAGAATATACATGTAAAATTTCATAAAAATCTGTTCAGTCGTTCTCGAGTTATAAATGGTGTAACTAACACAACCTCGACTTTCTTTTATATATATAGATGTAAAATATTTAAATGGCTATTAAAAAATAACGGTCTGAGATAAAAATTGAAAATTTAGGATTGTATGTATCTTTTGCTTCTACATCTCATAAAAATAGTAAAAAACGGTTTTTCCAAAAATTAAAAAAATATATCAGGGGGGGGCAACACCCCTTATGACGTACGGGTATGAACCTCCATATTATCCTATTCCCAGACCGCTAGAATATACATGTAAAATTTCATAAAAATCTGTTCAGTCGTTCTCGAGTTATAAATGGTGTAACTAACACAACCTCGACTTTCTTTTATATATATAGATGTAAAATATTTAAATGGCTATTAAAAATAACGGTCTGAGATAAAAAATTGAAATTTAGGATTGTATGTATCTTTTGCTTCTACATCTCATAAAAATAGTAAAAAACGGTTTTTCCAAAAATTAAAAAATGTATCAGGGGGGGGGCAACACCCCTTATGACGTACGGGTATGAAACTCCATATTATCCTATTCCCAGACCGCTAGAATATACATGTAAAATTTCATAAAAATCTGTTCAGTCGTTCTCGAGTTATAAATGGTGTAACTAACACAACCTCGACTTTCTTTTAATATATATAGATGTAAAATATTTAAATGGCTATTAAAAAATAACGGTCTGAGATAAAAAATTGAAAATTTAGGATTGTATGTATCTTTTGCTTCTACATCTCATAAAAATAGTAAAAAACGGTTTTTCCAAAAATTAAAAAAATATATCAGGGGGGGGCAACACCCCTTATGACGTACGGGTATGAAACTCCATATTATCCTATTCCCAGACCGCTAGAATATACATGTAAAATTTCATAAAAATCTGTTCAGTCGTTCTCGAGTTATAAATGGTGTAACTAACACAACCTCGACTTTCTTTTATATATATAGATGTAAAATATTTAAATGGCTATTAAAAAATAACGGTCTGAGATAAAAAATTGAAAATTTAGGATTGTATGTATCTTTTGCTTCTACATCTCATAAAAATAGTAAAAAACGGTTTTTCCAAAAATTAAAAAAATATATCAGGGGGGGGCAACACCCCTTATGACGTACGGGTATGAAACTCCATATTATCCTATTCCCAGACCGCTAGAATATACATGTAAAATTTCATAAAAATCTGTTCAGTCGTTCTCGAGTTATAACTGGTGTAACTAACACAACCTCGACTTTCTTTTATATATATAGATGTAAAATATTTAAATGGCTATTAAAAAATAACGGTCTGAGATAAAAAATTGAAAATTTAGGATTGTATGTATCTTTTGCTTCTACATCTCATAAAAATAGTAAAAAACGGTTTTTCCAAAAATTAAAAAAATATATCAGGGGGGGCAACACCCCTTATGACGTACGGGTATGAACTCCATATTATCCTATTCCCAGACCGCTAGAATATACATGTAAAATTTCATAAAAATCTGTTCAGTCGTTCTCGAGTTATAAATGGTGTAACTAACACAACCTCGACTTTCTTTTATATATATAGATGTAAATATATTTAAATGGCTATTAAAAAATAACGGTCTGAGATAAAAAATTGAATATTTAGGATTGTATGTATCTTTTGCTTCTACATCTCATAAAATAGTATAAAACGGTTTTTTCCAAAATTTAAAAAATATATCAGGGGGGGCAACACCCCTTATGACGTACGGGTATGAAACTCCATATTATCCTATTCCCAGACCGCTAGAATATACATGTAAAATTTCATAAAAATCTGTTCAGTCGTTCTCGAGTTATAAATGGTGTAACTAACACAACCTCGACTTTCTTTATATATATAGATGTAAAATATTTAAATGGCTATTAAAAAATAACGGTCTGAGATAAACAATTGAAAATTTAGGATTGTATGTATCTTTTGCTTCTACATCTCATAAAAATAGTAAAAAACGGTTTTTCCAAAAATTAAAAAAATATATCAGGGGGGGGCAACACCCCTTATGACGTACGGGTATGAAACTCCATATTATCCTATTCCCAGACCGCTAGAATATACATGTAAAATTTCATAAAAATCTGTTCAGTCGTTCTCGAGTTATAAATGGTGTAACTAACACAACCTCGACTTTCTTTTATATAATAGATGTAAAATATTTAAATGGCTATAAAAAATAACGGTCTGAGATAAAAAATTGAAAATTAGGATTGTATGTATCTTTGCTTCTACATCTCATAAAAATAGTAAAAAACGGTTTTTCCAAAAATTAAAAAAATATATCAGGGGGGGCAACACCCCTTATGACGTACGGGTATGAAACTCCATATTATCCTATTCCCAGACCGCTAGAATATACATGTAAAATTTCATAAAAATCTGTTCAGTCGTTCTCGAGTTATAAATGGTGTAACCTAACACAACCCTCGACTTCTTTTAATATATAGATGTAAAAATTTAAATGGCTATTAAAAAATAACGGTCTGAGATAAAAAATTGAAAATTTAGGATTGTATGTATCTTTTGCTTCTACATCTCATAAAAATAGTAAAAAACGGTATTTTCCAAAAATTAAAAAATATATCAGGGGGGGCAACACCCCTTATGACGTACGGGTATGAAACTCCATATTATCCTATTCCCAGACCGCTAGAATATACATGTAAAATTTCATAAAAATCTGTTCAGTCCGTTCTCGAGTTATAAATGGTGTAACTAACACAACCTCGACTTTCTTTATATATATAGATGTAAAATATTTAAATGGCTATTAAAAAATAACGGTCTGAGATAAAAAATTGAAAATTTAGGATTGTATGTATCTTTTGCTTCTACATCTCATAAAAATAGTAAAAAACGGTTTTTCCAAAAATTAAAAAAATTTTCAGGGGGGGCAACACCCCTTATGACGTACGGGTATGAAACTCCATATTATCCTATTCCCAGACCGCTAGAATATACATGTAAAATTTCATAAAATCTGTTCAGTCGTTCTCGAGTTATAAATGGTGTAACTAACACAACCTCGACTTTCTTTATATATATAGATGTAAAATATTTAAATGGCTGATTAAAAAATAACGGTCTGAGATAAAAAATTGAAAATTTAGGATTGTATGTATCTTTTGCTTCTACATCTCATAAAAATAGTAAAAAACGGTTTTTCCAAAAATTAAAAAAATGTATCAGGGGGGGGCAACACCCCTTATGACGTACGGGTATGAAACTCCATATTATCCTATTCCCAGACCGCTAGAATATACATGTAAAATTCATAAAAATCTGTTCAGTCGTTCTCGAGTTATAAATGGTGTAACTAACACAACCTCGACATTCTTTTATATATATAGATGTAAAATATTTAAATGGCTATTAAAAAATAACGGTCTGAGATAAAAATTGAAAATTTAGGATTGTATGTATCTTTTGCTTCTACATCTCATAAAAATAGTAAAAACCGGTTATTTCCAAAAATTAAAAAAATATATCAGGGGGGGGCAACACCCCTTATGACGTACGGGTATGAAACTCCATATTATCCTATTCCCAGACCGCTAGAATATACATGTAAAATTTCATAAAAATCTGTTCAGTCGTTCTCGAGTTATAAATGGTGTAACTAACACAACCTCGACTTTCTTTATATATATAGATGTAAAATATTAAATGGCTATTAAAAAATAACGGTCTGAGATAAAAAATTGAAATTTAGGATTGTATGTATCTTTTGCTTCTACATCTCATAAAAATAGTAAAAAACGGTTTTTCCAAAATTAAAAAAATAATCAGGGGGGGGCAACACCCCTTATGACGTACGGGTATGAAACTCCATATTATCCTATTCCCAGACCGCTAGAATATACATGTAAAATTTCATAAAAAATCTGTTCCAGTCGTTCTCGAGTTATAAATGGTGTAACTAACACAACCTCGACTTTCTTTTATATATATAGATGTAAAATATTTAAATGGCTATTAAAAAATAACGGTCTGAGATAAAAAATTGAAAATTTAGGATTGTATGTATCTTTTGCTTCTACATCTCATAAAAATAGTAAAAAACGGTTTTTTCCAAAAATTAAAAAAAATATATCAGGGGGGGGCAACACCCCTTATGACGTACGGGTATGAAACTCCCATATTATCCTATTCCCAGACCGCTAGAATATACATGTAAAATTTCATAAAAATCTGTTCAGTCGTGTCTCGAGTTATAAAATGGTGTACTAACACAACCTCGACTTTCTTTTATATATATAGATGTAAAATATTTAAATGGCTATTAAAAAATAACGGTCTGAGATAAAAAATTGAAAATTTAGGATTGTATGTATCTTTTGCTTCTACATCTCATAAAAATAGTAAAAAACGGTTTTTCCAAAAATTAAAAAAATATATCAGGGGGGGGCAACACCCCTTATGACGTACGGGTATGAAACTCCATATTATCCTATTCCCAGACCGCTAGAATATACATGTAAAATTTCATAAAAATCTGTTCAGTCGTTCTCGAGTTATAAATGGTGTAACTAACACAACCTCGACTTTCTTTTATATATATAGATGTAAAATATTTAAATGGCTATTAAAAAATAACGGTCTGAGATAAAAAATTGAAAATTTAGGATTGTATGTATCTTTTGCTTCTACATCTCATAAAAATAGTAAAAAACGGTTTTTCCAAAAATTAAAAAAATATATCAGGGGGGGGCAACACCCCTTATGACGTACGGGTATGAAACTCCATATTATCCTATTCCCAGACCGCTAGAATATACATGTAAAATTTCATAAAAATCTGTTCAGTCGTTCTCGAGTTATAAATGGTGTAACTAACACAACCTCGACTTTCTTTTATATATATAGATGTAAAAATTTAAATGGCTATTAAAAATAACGGTCTGAGATAAAAAATTGAAAATTTAGGATTGTATGTATCTTTTGCTTCTACATCTCATAAAAATAGTAAAAAACGGTTTTTCCAAAAATTAAAAAAATTATCAGGGGGGGCAACACCCCTTATGACGTACGGGGTATGAAACTCCATATTATCCTATTCCCAGACCGCTAGAATATACATGTAAAATTTCATAAAAATCTGTTCAGTCGTTCTCGAGTTATAAATGGTGTAACTAACACAACCTCGACTTTCTTTTATATATATAGATGTAAAATATTTAAATGGCTATTAAAAAATAACGGTCTGAGATAAAAAATTGAAAATTTAGGATTGTATGTATCTTTTGCTTCTACATCTCATAAAAATAGTAAAAAACGGTTTTTCCAAAAATTAAAAAATATATCAGGGGGGGCAACACCCCTTATGACGTACGGGTATGAAACTCCATATTATCCTATTCCCAGACCGCTAGAATATACATGTAAAATTTCATAAAAATCTGTTCAGTCGTTCTCGAGTTATAAATGGAGTAACTAACACAACCTCGACTTTCTTTTATATATATAGATGTAAAATATTAAATGGCTATTAAAAAATAACGGTCTGAGATAAAAATTGAAAATTTAGGATTGTATGTATCTTTTGCTTCTACATCTCATAAAAATAGTAAAAAACGGTTTTTCCAAAAATTAAAAAAATATATCAGGGGGGGCAACACCCCTTATGACGTACGGGTATGAAACTCCATATTATCCTATTCCCAGACCGCTAGAATATACATGTAAAATTTCATAAAAATCTGTTCAGTCGTTCTCGAGTTATAATGGTGTAACTAACACAACCTCGACTTTCTTTTATATATATAGATGTAAAATATTTAAATGGCTATTAAAAATAACGGTCTGAGATATAAAAATTGAAAATTTAGGATTGTATGTATCTTTTGCTTCTACATCTCATAAAAATAGTAAAAAACGGTTTTTCCAAAAATTAAAAAAATATATCAGGGGGGGGCAACACCCCTTATGACGTACGGGTATGAAACTCCATTAATCCTATTCCCAGACCGCTAGAATATACATGTAAAATTTCATAAAAATCTGTTCAGTCGTTCTCGAGTTATAAATGGTGTAACTAACACAACCTCGACTTTCTTTTATATAATATAGATGTAAATATTTAAATGGCTATTAAAAAATAACGGTCTGAGATAAAAAATTGAAAAATTTAGGATTGTATGTATCTTTTGCTTCTACATCTCATAAAAATAGTAAAAAACGGTTTATTCCAAAAATTAAAAAAATATATTCAGGGGGGCAACACCCCTTATGACGTACGGGTATGAAACTCCATATTATCCTATCCCAGACCGCTAGAATATACATGTAAAATTTCATAAAAATCTGTTCAGTCGTTCTCGAGTTATAAATGGTGTAACTAACACAACCTCGACTTTCTTTTATATATATAGATGTAAAATATTTAAATGGCTATTAAAAAATAACGGTCTGAGATAAAAAATTGAAAATTTAGGATTGTATGTATCTTTTGCTTCTACATCTCATAAAAATAGTAAAAAACGGTTTTTTCCGAAAAATTAAAAAAATATATCAGGGGGGGGCAACACCCCTTATGACGTACGGGTATGAAACTCCATATTATCCTATTCCCAGACCGCTAGAATATACATGTAAAATTTCATAAAAATCTGTTCAGTCGTTCTCGAGTTATAATGGTGTAACTAACACAACCTCGACTTTCTTTTATATATATAGATGTAAAATATTTAAATGGCTATTAAAAAATAACGGTCTGAGATAAAAAATTGAAAATTTAGGATTGTATGTATCTTTTGCTTCTACATCTCATAAAATAGTAAAAAACGGTTTTTCCAAAAATTAAAAAAATGTATCAGGGGGGGCAACACCCCTTATGACGTACGGGTATGAAACTCCATATTATCCTATTCCCAGACCGCTAGAATATACATGTAAAATTTCATAAAAATCTGTTCAGTCGTTCTCGAGTTATAAATGGTGTAACTAACACAACCTCGACTTTCTTTTATATATATAGATGTAAATAATTTAAATGGCTATTAAAAATAACGGTCTGAGATAAAAAAATGAAATTTAGGATTGTATGTATCTTTTGCTTCTACATCTCATAAAAATAGTAAAAAACGGTTTTTCCAAAATTAAAAAAATGTATCAGGGGGGGCAACACCCCTTATGACGTACGGGTATGAAACTCCATATTATCCTATTCCCAGACCGCTAGAATATACATGTAAAATTTCATAAAAATCTGTTCAGTCGTTCTCGAGTTATAATGGTGTAACTAACACAACCTCGACTTTCTTTTATATATATAGATGTAAAATATTTAAATGGCTATTAAAAAATAACGGTCTGAGATAAAAAATTGAAAATTTAGGATTGTATGTATCTTTGCTTCTACATCTCATAAAAATAGTAAAAACGGTTTTTCCAAAAATTAAAAAATATATCAGGGGGGGCAACACCCCCTTATGACGTACGGGTATGAAACTCCATATTATCCTATTCCCAGACCGCTAGAATATACATGTAAAATTTCATAAAAATCTGTTCAGTCGTTCTCGAGTTATAAATGGTGTAACTAACACAACCTCGACTTTCTTTTATATATATAGATGTAAAATATTTAAATGGCTATTAAAAAATAACGGTCTGAGATAAAAAATTGAAAATTTAGGATTGTATGTATCTTTTGCTTCTACATCTCATAAAAATAGTAAAAAACGGTTTTTCCAAAAATTAAAAAAATATATCAGGGGGGGCAACACCCCTTATGACGTACGGGTATGAAACTCCATATTATCCTATTCCCAGACCGCTAGAATATACATGTAAAATTTCATAAAAATCTGTTCAGTCGTTCTCGAGTTATAAATGGTGTAACTAACACAACCTCGACTTTCTTTTATATATATAGATGTAAAATATTTAAATGGCTATTAAAAAATAACGGTCTGAGATAAAAATTGAAAATTTAGGATTGTATGTATCTTTTGCTTCTACATCTCATAAAAATAGTAAAAAACGGTTTTTCCAAAAATTAAAAAAATATATCAGGGGGGGCAACCGGGTATGAAACTCCATATTATCCTATTCCCAGACCGCTAGAATATACATGTAAAATTTCATAAAAATCTGTTCAGTCGTTCTCGAGTTATAAATGGTGTAACTAACACAACCTCGACTTTCTTTTATATATATAGATGTAAAATATTTAAATGGCTATTAAAAAATAACGGTCTGAGATAAAAAATTGAAAATTTAGGATTGTATGTATCTTTTGCTTCTACATCTCATAAAAATAGTAAAAAACGGTTTTTTCCAAAAATTAAAAAAATATATCAGGGGGGGCAACACCCCTTATGACGTACGGGTATGAAACTCCATATTATCCTATTCCCAGACCGCTAGAATATACATGTAAAATTTCATAAAAATCTGTTCAGTCGTTCTCGAGTTATAAATGGTGTAACTAACACAACCTCGACTTTCTTTTATATATATAGATGTAAAATATTTAAATGGCTATTAAAAAATAACGGTCTGAGATAAAAAATTGAAAATTTAGGATTGTATGTATCTTTTGCTTCTACATCTCATAAAAATAGTAAAAAACGGTTTTTCCAAAAATTAAAAAAATATATCAGGGGGGGCAACACCCCTTATGACGTACGGGTATGAAACTCCATATTATCCTATTCCCAGACCGCTAGAATATACATGTAAAATTTCATAAAAATCTGTTCAGTCGTTCTCGAGTTATAAATGGTGTAACTAACACAACCTCGACTTTCTTTTATATATATAGATGTAAAATATTTAAATGGCTATTAAAAAATAACGGTCTGAGATAAAAAATTGAAAATTTAGGATTGTATGTATCTTTTGCTTCTACATCTCATAAAAATAGTAAAAAACGGTTTTTCCAAAAATTAAAAAAATATATCAGGGGGGGCAACACCCCTTATGACGTACGGGTATGAAACTCCATATTATCCTATTCCCAGACCGCTAGAATATACATGTAAAATTTCATAAAAATCTGTTCAGTCGTTCTCGAGTTATAAATGGTGTAACTAACACAACCTCGACTTTCTTTTATATATATAGATGTAAAATATTTAAATGGCTATTAAAAAATAACGGTCTGAGATAAAAAATTGAAAATTTAGGATTGTATGTATCTTTTGCTTCTACATCTCATAAAAATAGTAAAAAACGGTTTTTCCAAAAATTAAAAAAATATATCAGGGGGGGCAACACCCCTTATGACGTACGGGTATGAAACTCCATATTATCCTATTCCCAGACCGCTAGAATATACATGTAAAATTTCATAAAAATCTGTTCAGTCGTTCTCGAGTTATAAATGGTGTAACTAACACAACCTCGACTTTCTTTTATATATATAGATGTAAAATATTTAAATGGCTATTAAAAAATAACGGTCTGAGATAAAAAATTGAAAATTTAGGATTGTATGTATCTTTTGCTTCTACATCTCATAAAAATAGTAAAAAACGGTTTTTCCAAAAATTAAAAAAATATATCAGGGGGGGCAACACCCCTTATGACGTACGGGTATGAAACTCCATATTATCCTATTCCCAGACCGCTAGAATATACATGTAAAATTTCATAAAAATCTGTTCAGTCGTTCTCGAGTTATAAATGGTGTAACTAACACAACCTCGACTTTCTTTTATATATATAGATGTAAAATATTTAAATGGCTATTAAAAAATAACGGTCTGAGATAAAAAATTGAAAATTTAGGATTGTATGTATCTTTTGCTTCTACATCTCATAAAAATAGTAAAAAACGGTTTTTCCAAAAATTAAAAAAATATATCAGGGGGGGCAACACCCCTTATGACGTACGGGTATGAAACTCCATATTATCCTATTCCCAGACCGCTAGAATATACATGTAAAATTTCATAAAAATCTGTTCAGTCGTTCTCGAGTTATAAATGGTGTAACTAACACAACCTCGACTTTCTTTTATATATATAGATGTAAAATATTTAAATGGCTATTAAAAAATAACGGTCTGAGATAAAAAATTGAAAATTTAGGATTGTATGTATCTTTTGCTTCTACATCTCATAAAAATAGTAAAAAACGGTTTTTCCAAAAATTAAAAAAATATATCAGGGGGGGCAACACCCCTTATGACGTACGGGTATGAAACTCCATATTATCCTATTCCCAGACCGCTAGAATATACATGTAAAATTTCATAAAAATCTGTTCAGTCGTTCTCGAGTTATAAATGGTGTAACTAACACAACCTCGACTTTCTTTTATATATATAGATGTAAAATATTTAAATGGCTATTAAAAAATAACGGTCTGAGATAAAAAATTGAAAATTTAGGATTGTATGTATCTTTTGCTTCTACATCTCATAAAAATAGTAAAAAACGGTTTTTCCAAAAATTAAAAAAATATATCAGGGGGGGCAACACCCCTTATGACGTACGGGTATGAAACTCCATATTATCCTATTCCCAGACCGCTAGAATATACATGTAAAATTTCATAAAAATCTGTTCAGTCGTTCTCGAGTTATAAATGGTGTAACTAACACAACCTCGACTTTCTTTTATATATATAGATGTAAAATATTTAAATGGCTATTAAAAAATAACGGTCTGAGATAAAAAATTGAAAATTTAGGATTGTATGTATCTTTTGCTTCTACATCTCATAAAAATAGTAAAAAACGGTTTTTCCAAAAATTAAAAAAATATATCAGGGGGGGCAACACCCCTTATGACGTACGGGTATGAAACTCCATATTATCCTATTCCCAGACCGCTAGAATATACATGTAAAATTTCATAAAAATCTGTTCAGTCGTTCTCGAGTTATAAATGGTGTAACTAACACAACCTCGACTTTCTTTTATATATATAGATGTAAAATATTTAAATGGCTATTAAAAAATAACGGTCTGAGATAAAAAATTGAAAATTTAGGATTGTATGTATCTTTTGCTTCTACATCTCATAAAAATAGTAAAAAACGGTTTTTCCAAAAATTAAAAAAATATATCAGGGGGGGCAACACCCCTTATGACGTACGGGTATGAAACTCCATATTATCCTATTCCCAGACCGCTAGAATATACATGTAAAATTTCATAAAAATCTGTTCAGTCGTTCTCGAGTTATAAATGGTGTAACTAACACAACCTCGACTTTCTTTTATATATATAGATGTAAAATATTTAAATGGCTATTAAAAAATAACGGTCTGAGATAAAAAATTGAAAATTTAGGATTGTATGTATCTTTTGCTTCTACATCTCATAAAAATAGTAAAAAACGGTTTTTCCAAAAATTAAAAAAATATATCAGGGGGGGCAACACCCCTTATGACGTACGGGTATGAAACTCCATATTATCCTATTCCCAGACCGCTAGAATATACATGTAAAATTTCATAAAAATCTGTTCAGTCGTTCTCGAGTTATAAATGGTGTAACTAACACAACCTCGACTTTCTTTTATATATATAGATGTAAAATATTTAAATGGCTATTAAAAAATAACGGTCTGAGATAAAAAATTGAAAATTTAGGATTGTATGTATCTTTTGCTTCTACATCTCATAAAAATAGTAAAAAACGGTTTTTCCAAAAATTAAAAAAATATATCAGGGGGGGCAACACCCCTTATGACGTACGGGTATGAAACTCCATATTATCCTATTCCCAGACCGCTAGAATATACATGTAAAATTTCATAAAAATCTGTTCAGTCGTTCTCGAGTTATAAATGGTGTAACTAACACAACCTCGACTTTCTTTTATATATATAGATGTAAAATATTTAAATGGCTATTAAAAAATAACGGTCTGAGATAAAAAATTGAAAATTTAGGATTGTATGTATCTTTTGCTTCTACATCTCATAAAAATAGTAAAAAACGGTTTTTCCAAAAATTAAAAAAATATATCAGGGGGGGCAACACCCCTTATGACGTACGGGTATGAAACTCCATATTATCCTATTCCCAGACCGCTAGAATATACATGTAAAATTTCATAAAAATCTGTTCAGTCGTTCTCGAGTTATAAATGGTGTAACTAACACAACCTCGACTTTCTTTTATATATATAGATGTAAAATATTTAAATGGCTATTAAAAAATAACGGTCTGAGATAAAAAATTGAAAATTTAGGATTGTATGTATCTTTTGCTTCTACATCTCATAAAAATAGTAAAAAACGGTTTTTCCAAAAATTAAAAAAATATATCAGGGGGGGCAACACCCCTTATGACGTACGGGTATGAAACTCCTTATTATCCTATTCCCAGACCGCTAGAATATACATGTAAAATTTCATAAAAATCTGTTCAGTCGTTCTCGAGTTATAAATGGTGTAACTAACACAACCTCGACTTTCTTTTATATATATAGATGTAAAATATTTAAATGGCTATTAAAAAATAACGGTCTGAGATAAAAAATTGAAAATTTAGGATTGTATGTATCTTTTGCTTCTACATCTCATAAAAATAGTAAAAAACGGTTTTTCCAAAAATTAAAAAAATATATCAGGGGGGGCAACACCCCTTATGACGTACGGGTATGAAACTCCATATTATCCTATTCCCAGACCGCTAGAATATACATGTAAAATTTCATAAAAATCTGTTCAGTCGTTCTCGAGTTATAAATGGTGTAACTAACACAACCTCGACTTTCTTTTATATATATAGATGTAAAATATTTAAATGGCTATTAAAAAATAACGGTCTGAGATAAAAAATTGAAAATTTAGGATTGTATGTATCTTTTGCTTCTACATCTCATAAAAATAGTAAAAAACGGTTTTTCCAAAAATTAAAAAAATATATCAGGGGGGGCAACACCCCTTATGACGTACGGGTATGAAACTCCATATTATCCTATTCCCAGACCGCTAGAATATACATGTAAAATTTCATAAAAATCTGTTCAGTCGTTCTCGAGTTATAAATGGTGTAACTAACACAACCTCGACTTTCTTTTATATATATAGATGTAAAATATTTAAATGGCTATTAAAAAATAACGGTCTGAGATAAAAAATTGAAAATTTAGGATTGTATGTATCTTTTGCTTCTACATCTCATAAAAATAGTAAAAAACGGTTTTTCCAAAAATTAAAAAAATATATCAGGGGGGGCAACACCCCTTATGACGTACGGGTATGAAACTCCATATTATCCTATTCCCAGACCGCTAGAATATACATGTAAAATTTCATAAAAATCTGTTCAGTCGTTCTCGAGTTATAAATGGTGTAACTAACACAACCTCGACTTTCTTTTATATATATAGATGTAAAATATTTAAATGGCTATTAAAAAATAACGGTCTGAGATAAAAAATTGAAAATTTAGGATTGTATGTATCTTTTGCTTCTACATCTCATAAAAATAGTAAAAAACGGTTTTTCCAAAAATTAAAAAAATATATCAGGGGGGGCAACACCCCTTATGACGTACGGGTATGAAACTCCATATTATCCTATTCCCAGACCGCTAGAATATACATGTAAAATTTCATAAAAATCTGTTCAGTCGTTCTCGAGTTATAAATGGTGTAACTAACACAACCTCGACTTTCTTTTATATATATAGATGTAAAATATTTAAATGGCTATTAAAAAATAACGGTCTGAGATAAAAAATTGAAAATTTAGGATTGTATGTATCTTTTGCTTCTACATCTCATAAAAATAGTAAAAAACGGTTTTTCCAAAAATTAAAAAAATATATCAGGGGGGGCAACACCCCTTATGACGTACGGGTATGAAACTCCATATTATCCTATTCCCAGACCGCTAGAATATACATGTAAAATTTCATAAAAATCTGTTCAGTCGTTCTCGAGTTATAAATGGTGTAACTAACACAACCTCGACTTTCTTTTATATATATAGATGTAAAATATTTAAATGGCTATTAAAAAATAACGGTCTGAGATAAAAAATTGAAAATTTAGGATTGTATGTATCTTTTGCTTCTACATCTCATAAAAATAGTAAAAAACGGTTTTTCCAAAAATTAAAAAAATATATCAGGGGGGGCAACACCCCTTATGACGTACGGGTATGAAACTCCATATTATCCTATTCCCAGACCGCTAGAATATACATGTAAAATTTCATAAAAATCTGTTCAGTCGTTCTCGAGTTATAAATGGTGTAACTAACACAACCTCGACTTTCTTTTATATATATAGATGTAAAATATTTAAATGGCTATTAAAAAATAACGGTCTGAGATAAAAAATTGAAAATTTAGGATTGTATGTATCTTTTGCTTCTACATCTCATAAAAATAGTAAAAAACGGTTTTTCCAAAAATTAAAAAAATATATCAGGGGGGGCAACACCCCTTATGACGTACGGGTATGAAACTCCATATTATCCTATTCCCAGACCGCTAGAATATACATGTAAAATTTCATAAAAATCTGTTCAGTCGTTCTCGAGTTATAAATGGTGTAACTAACACAACCTCGACTTTCTTTTATATATATAGATGTAAAATATTTAAATGGCTATTAAAAAATAACGGTCTGAGATAAAAAATTGAAAATTTAGGATTGTATGTATCTTTTGCTTCTACATCTCATAAAAATAGTAAAAAACGGTTTTTCCAAAAATTAAAAAAATATATCAGGGGGGGCAACACCCCTTATGACGTACGGGTATGAAACTCCATATTATCCTATTCCCAGACCGCTAGAATATACATGTAAAATTTCATAAAAATCTGTTCAGTCGTTCTCGAGTTATAAATGGTGTAACTAACACAACCTCGACTTTCTTTTATATATATAGATGTAAAATATTTAAATGGCTATTAAAAAATAACGGTCTGAGATAAAAAATTGAAAATTTAGGATTGTATGTATCTTTTGCTTCTACATCTCATAAAAATAGTAAAAAACGGTTTTTCCAAAAATTAAAAAAATATATCAGGGGGGGCAACACCCCTTATGACGTACGGGTATGAAACTCCATATTATCCTATTCCCAGACCGCTAGAATATACATGTAAAATTTCATAAAAATCTGTTCAGTCGTTCTCGAGTTATAAATGGTGTAACTAACACAACCTCGACTTTCTTTTATATATATAGATGTAAAATATTTAAATGGCTATTAAAAAATAACGGTCTGAGATAAAAAATTGAAAATTTAGGATTGTATGTATCTTTTGCTTCTACATCTCATAAAAATAGTAAAAAACGGTTTTTCCAAAAATTAAAAAAATATATCAGGGGGGGCAACACCCCTTATGACGTACGGGTATGAAACTCCATATTATCCTATTCCCAGACCGCTAGAATATACATGTAAAATTTCATAAAAATCTGTTCAGTCGTTCTCGAGTTATAAATGGTGTAACTAACACAACCTCGACTTTCTTTTATATATATAGATGTAAAATATTTAAATGGCTATTAAAAAATAACGGTCTGAGATAAAAAATTGAAAATTTAGGATTGTATGTATCTTTTGCTTCTACATCTCATAAAAATAGTAAAAAACGGTTTTTCCAAAAATTAAAAAAATATATCAGGGGGGGCAACACCCCTTATGACGTACGGGTATGAAACTCCATATTATCCTATTCCCAGACCGCTAGAATATACATGTAAAATTTCATAAAAATCTGTTCAGTCGTTCTCGAGTTATAAATGGTGTAACTAACACAACCTCGACTTTCTTTTATATATATAGATGTAAAATATTTAAATGGCTATTAAAAAATAACGGTCTGAGATAAAAAATTGAAAATTTAGGATTGTATGTATCTTTTGCTTCTACATCTCATAAAAATAGTAAAAAACGGTTTTTCCAAAAATTAAAAAAATATATCAGGGGGGGCAACACCCCTTATGACGTACGGGTATGAAACTCCATATTATCCTATTCCCAGACCGCTAGAATATACATGTAAAATTTCATAAAAATCTGTTCAGTCGTTCTCGAGTTATAAATGGTGTAACTAACACAACCTCGACTTTCTTTTATATATATAGATGTAAAATATTTAAATGGCTATTAAAAAATAACGGTCTGAGATAAAAAATTGAAAATTTAGGATTGTATGTATCTTTTGCTTCTACATCTCATAAAAATAGTAAAAAACGGTTTTTCCAAAAATTAAAAAAATATATCAGGGGGGGCAACACCCCTTATGACGTACGGGTATGAAACTCCATATTATCCTATTCCCAGACCGCTAGAATATACATGTAAAATTTCATAAAAATCTGTTCAGTCGTTCTCGAGTTATAAATGGTGTAACTAACACAACCTCGACTTTCTTTTATATATATAGATGTAAAATATTTAAATGGCTATTAAAAAATAACGGTCTGAGATAAAAAATTGAAAATTTAGGATTGTATGTATCTTTTGCTTCTACATCTCATAAAAATAGTAAAAAACGGTTTTTCCAAAAATTAAAAAAATATATCAGGGGGGGCAACACCCCTTATGACGTACGGGTATGAAACTCCATATTATCCTATTCCCAGACCGCTAGAATATACATGTAAAATTTCATAAAAATCTGTTCAGTCGTTCTCGAGTTATAAATGGTGTAACTAACACAACCTCGACTTTCTTTTATATATATAGATGTAAAATATTTAAATGGCTATTAAAAAATAACGGTCTGAGATAAAAAATTGAAAATTTAGGATTGTATGTATCTTTTGCTTCTACATCTCATAAAAATAGTAAAAAACGGTTTTTCCAAAAATTAAAAAAATATATCAGGGGGGGCAACACCCCTTATGACGTACGGGTATGAAACTCCATATTATCCTATTCCCAGACCGCTAGAATATACATGTAAAATTTCATAAAAATCTGTTCAGTCGTTCTCGAGTTATAAATGGTGTAACTAACACAACCTCGACTTTCTTTTATATATATAGATGTAAAATATTTAAATGGCTATTAAAAAATAACGGTCTGAGATAAAAAATTGAAAATTTAGGATTGTATGTATCTTTTGCTTCTACATCTCATAAAAATAGTAAAAAACGGTTTTTCCAAAAATTAAAAAAATATATCAGGGGGGGCAACACCCCTTATGACGTACGGGTATGAAACTCCATATTATCCTATTCCCAGACCGCTAGAATATACATGTAAAATTTCATAAAAATCTGTTCAGTCGTTCTCGAGTTATAAATGGTGTAACTAACACAACCTCGACTTTCTTTTATATATATAGATGTAAAATATTTAAATGGCTATTAAAAAATAACGGTCTGAGATAAAAAATTGAAAATTTAGGATTGTATGTATCTTTTGCTTCTACATCTCATAAAAATAGTAAAAAACGGTTTTTCCAAAAATTAAAAAAATATATCAGGGGGGGCAACACCCCTTATGACGTACGGGTATGAAACTCCATATTATCCTATTCCCAGACCGCTAGAATATACATGTAAAATTTCATAAAAATCTGTTCAGTCGTTCTCGAGTTATAAATGGTGTAACTAACACAACCTCGACTTTCTTTTATATATATAGATGTAAAATATTTAAATGGCTATTAAAAAATAACGGTCTGAGATAAAAAATTGAAAATTTAGGATTGTATGTATCTTTTGCTTCTACATCTCATAAAAATAGTAAAAAACGGTTTTTCCAAAAATTAAAAAAATATATCAGGGGGGGCAACACCCCTTATGACGTACGGGTATGAAACTCCATATTATCCTATTCCCAGACCGCTAGAATATACATGTAAAATTTCATAAAAATCTGTTCAGTCGTTCTCGAGTTATAAATGGTGTAACTAACACAACCTCGACTTTCTTTTATATATATAGATGTAAAATATTTAAATGGCTATTAAAAAATAACGGTCTGAGATAAAAAATTGAAAATTTAGGATTGTATGTATCTTTTGCTTCTACATCTCATAAAAATAGTAAAAAACGGTTTTTCCAAAAATTAAAAAAATATATCAGGGGGGGCAACACCCCTTATGACGTACGGGTATGAAACTCCATATTATCCTATTCCCAGACCGCTAGAATATACATGTAAAATTTCATAAAAATCTGTTCAGTCGTTCTCGAGTTATAAATGGTGTAACTAACACAACCTCGACTTTCTTTTATATATATAGATGTAAAATATTTAAATGGCTATTAAAAAATAACGGTCTGAGATAAAAAATTGAAAATTTAGGATTGTATGTATCTTTTGCTTCTACATCTCATAAAAATAGTAAAAAACGGTTTTTCCAAAAATTAAAAAAATATATCAGGGGGGGCAACACCCCTTATGACGTACGGGTATGAAACTCCATATTATCCTATTCCCAGACCGCTAGAATATACATGTAAAATTTCATAAAAATCTGTTCAGTCGTTCTCGAGTTATAAATGGTGTAACTAACACAACCTCGACTTTCTTTTATATATATAGATGTAAAATATTTAAATGGCTATTAAAAAATAACGGTCTGAGATAAAAAATTGAAAATTTAGGATTGTATGTATCTTTTGCTTCTACATCTCATAAAAATAGTAAAAAACGGTTTTTTCCAAAAATTAAAAAAATATATCAGGGGGGGCAACACCCCTTATGACGTACGGGTATGAAACTCCATATTATCCTATTCCCAGACCGCTAGAATATACATGTAAAATTTCATAAAAATCTGTTCAGTCGTTCTCGAGTTATAAATGGTGTAACTAACACAACCTCGACTTTCTTTTATATATATAGATGTAAAATATTTAAATGGCTATTAAAAAATAACGGTCTGAGATAAAAAATTGAAAATTTAGGATTGTATGTATCTTTTGCTTCTACATCTCATAAAAATAGTAAAAAACGGTTTTTCCAAAAATTAAAAAAATATATCAGGGGGGGCAACACCCCTTATGACGTACGGGTATGAAACTCCATATTATCCTATTCCCAGACCGCTAGAATATACATGTAAAATTTCATAAAAATCTGTTCAGTCGTTCTCGAGTTATAAATGGTGTAACTAACACAACCTCGACTTTCTTTTATATATATAGATGTAAAATATTTAAATGGCTATTAAAAAATAACGGTCTGAGATAAAAAATTGAAAATTTAGGATTGTATGTATCTTTTGCTTCTACATCTCATAAAAATAGTAAAAAACGGTTTTTCCAAAAATTAAAAAAATATATCAGGGGGGGCAACACCCCTTATGACGTACGGGTATGAAACTCCATATTATCCTATTCCCAGACCGCTAGAATATACATGTAAAATTTCATAAAAATCTGTTCAGTCGTTCTCGAGTTATAAATGGTGTAACTAACACAACCTCGACTTTCTTTTATATATATAGATGTAAAATATTTAAATGGCTATTAAAAAATAACGGTCTGAGATAAAAAATTGAAAATTTAGGATTGTATGTATCTTTTGCTTCTACATCTCATAAAAATAGTAAAAAACGGTTTTTCCAAAAATTAAAAAAATATATCAGGGGGGGCAACACCCCTTATGACGTACGGGTATGAAACTCCATATTATCCTATTCCCAGACCGCTAGAATATACATGTAAAATTTCATAAAAATCTGTTCAGTCGTTCTCGAGTTATAAATGGTGTAACTAACACAACCTCGACTTTCTTTTATATATATAGATGTAAAATATTTAAATGGCTATTAAAAAATAACGGTCTGAGATAAAAAATTGAAAATTTAGGATTGTATGTATCTTTTGCTTCTACATCTCATAAAAATAGTAAAAAACGGTTTTTCCAAAAATTAAAAAAATATATCAGGGGGGGCAACACCCCTTATGACGTACGGGTATGAAACTCCATATTATCCTATTCCCAGACCGCTAGAATATACATGTAAAATTTCATAAAAATCTGTTCAGTCGTTCTCGAGTTATAAATGGTGTAACTAACACAACCTCGACTTTCTTTTATATATATAGATGTAAAATATTTAAATGGCTATTAAAAAATAACGGTCTGAGATAAAAAATTGAAAATTTAGGATTGTATGTATCTTTTGCTTCTACATCTCATAAAAATAGTAAAAAACGGTTTTTCCAAAAATTAAAAAAATATATCAGGGGGGGCAACACCCCTTATGACGTACGGGTATGAAACTCCATATTATCCTATTCCCAGACCGCTAGAATATACATGTAAAATTTCATAAAAATCTGTTCAGTCGTTCTCGAGTTATAAATGGTGTAACTAACACAACCTCGACTTTCTTTTATATATATAGATGTAAAATATTTAAATGGCTATTAAAAAATAACGGTCTGAGATAAAAAATTGAAAATTTAGGATTGTATGTATCTTTTGCTTCTACATCTCATAAAAATAGTAAAAAACGGTTTTTCCAAAAATTAAAAAAATATATCAGGGGGGGCAACACCCCTTATGACGTACGGGTATGAAACTCCATATTATCCTATTCCCAGACCGCTAGAATATACATGTAAAATTTCATAAAAATCTGTTCAGTCGTTCTCGAGTTATAAATGGTGTAACTAACACAACCTCGACTTTCTTTGTATATATATAGATGTAAAATATTTAAATGGCTATTAAAAAATAACGGTCTGAGATAAAAAATTGAAAATTTAGGATTGTATGTATCTTTTGCTTCTACATCTCATAAAAATAGTAAAAAACGGTTTTTCCAAAAATTAAAAAAATATATCAGGGGGGGCAACACCCCTTATGACGTACGGGTATGAAACTCCATATTATCCTATTCCCAGACCGCTAGAATATACATGTAAAATTTCATAAAAATCTGTTCAGTCGTTCTCGAGTTATAAATGGTGTAACTAACACAACCTCGACTTTCTTTTATATATATAGATGTAAAATATTTAAATGGCTATTAAAAAATAACGGTCTGAGATAAAAAATTGAAAATTTAGGATTGTATGTATCTTTTGCTTCTACATCTCATAAAAATAGTAAAAAACGGTTTTTCCAAAAATTAAAAAAATATATCAGGGGGGGCAACACCCCTTATGACGTACGGGTATGAAACTCCATATTATCCTATTCCCAGACCGCTAGAATATACATGTAAAATTTCATAAAAATCTGTTCAGTCGTTCTCGAGTTATAAATGGTGTAACTAACACAACCTCGACTTTCTTTTATATATATAGATGTAAAATATTTAAATGGCTATTAAAAAATAACGGTCTGAGATAAAAAATTGAAAATTTAGGATTGTATGTATCTTTTGCTTCTACATCTCATAAAAATAGTAAAAAACGGTTTTTCCAAAAATTAAAAAAATATATCAGGGGGGGCAACACCCCTTATGACGTACGGGTATGAAACTCCATATTATCCTATTCCCAGACCGCTAGAATATACATGTAAAATTTCATAAAAATCTGTTCAGTCGTTCTCGAGTTATAAATGGTGTAACTAACACAACCTCGACTTTCTTTTATATATATAGATGTAAAATATTTAAATGGCTATTAAAAAATAACGGTCTGAGATAAAAAATTGAAAATTTAGGATTGTATGTATCTTTTGCTTCTACATCTCATAAAAATAGTAAAAAACGGTTTTTCCAAAAATTAAAAAAATATATCAGGGGGGGCAACACCCCTTATGACGTACGGGTATGAAACTCCATATTATCCTATTCCCAGACCGCTAGAATATACATGTAAAATTTCATAAAAATCTGTTCAGTCGTTC